>NW_006912164.1:0-77503 GCF_000523435.1 Bipolaris zeicola 26-R-13
CGCTTCTGGCCTGGCCTTACACCGCGGTTTCGCTCAACTAGACCTTCCGCATCGCGCTTCTGGCCTGGCCTTACACCACGGTTTCGCTCAACCAGAGCCTTGGAATCGCGTGGTGGTAAGATCGCTTCGAGAGATCGCTTGACTAAGTCTTCAGTAGGTTCGGCATGTCTTTTGACATCCGGTACTACGTTAAGGGAGGCGGTCTGCAACCAATGTTAGGGCATTCATTCACAATCTTAAATTCGATGTCACTTACGTCGGTCACTGGGACAGCGGCAACAAAAGTTGGAAGAACCAAAGAAGCAAGGGCAAAGATGGCTGTTCCGCGCATGGTTGCAGCTTCTACTGAACGATCGTTTGTTCAATGGGTTGAAATTTAAAAAAGTTAAGAGCGTGGAAGTTCGCACAGCGAGACGTTGTTGTCAAGAAAGGTGAAGTAGTGGATGTTGCAAGGATGCCAGTATCACAATGAGGGATGTATCGGCGCATTTATCCCTCGTCGACATTCCGTGACAACCACGATCTCGGTAAACCTGTACGACCGATTGACACCTACAACCTAGTCGTCGGCGCTCCAACCCGTGGTCACTCATTACCTTGGTAACCGCCTTTGAAGCCACCTATGCGGTGCAAAGCACACGGAACAGCATGTGCAATGCGCGCACCATGCGAAGCTGTACAACTATTGGGAGAAACAAGCAAAGGCATAATAGCTGTGCTACGAATGAGGAAAGGTGAAACGCAAAGGCCGACGCGACTGGAACACGCGGCGTTAGATTGACATTTGTGGAGGCCTTGGAACGTCACGCAATGGATTACAAGGCTTCAGGGGTTTTCATCACACTGAGCTATCACGTTCCAAGCGCTGAAAAGGCTTTCAACAAGGCAGGTCCAAAGATCAAAGAGACAGTAAGTTGAACTCTGGGCTTGTGATTGCCTTAGTTTTCAACAATTTTCAGGACGATTTCCAACCAATCGAAGACATATTGCAATGCGATGTGACTTGGCGGCGTTTTCATCCCTTGACAGGAGATGAAGCGATTGGCTCTGCTTGATCGGTACCTTGCGCCAATCAGCCGTTCCCGCAACCTAGTCACTACTCCTGGGCGAACGGAACGCATAACAGCGCTACACTTTCTCCGCTCTCTCTGATCAAATTCATACAGAAATTGATTTCATATTGTTCAAAAGACTTTCTACGAGACTATTGTCTTAGCGGTGTGGTGTTCTGATCATTTTGTGGCGTCTGTACCCTTGCTCTGCAACCGAGATTGGAGGCACTTTTGCTATGGCGATGCAATGATCACGGAATTTGCAATGGAGATAACTATCAACATAACTTTTTCTGGACTGCGCTTCGAGTCTGAAGGCCATTCATTGACTGCCTCAGCATGCTCCAGGATGAATTTGATCGTATATACAGCAATCGTCATATCACGAAGGTCATACCCAGATAAGTAGAGTATCAACAAAGTTCCAAGGTACACTGGGAAAGTGATCCACCAATCATATATTCCGGTTAAGCGCCCGTTGTCGGCGGTGACGTTATGTGATTCCCCTCACTTGTTGTTTGAGCGCAATACAGGCCACAATCATGTAACCTTTATCAGAACTGTCTTTCATGCAAGTTCATCTCCGTTTTGTTTTTGCCACGATTGCATTATCCGCAATCCCGTCAGACATGAACACATGGCCCTAGGTATCACGGCCAGACGATCAAAAGGCCATGCAATGTGATATCGACCACCCTACTTCGCTTACTCAATACCAAGGTATTATCATCGGTGTCCCTGCATTGGACCGACTTTCAGACCGCATGAGCTGCCACATGGTAGCTCAATTCGCCCATGGTTACACGATGATGACAATCCCCAAAATGATTCCCTGCGTAAATTGACATTCTGTCACTCTACACGCAGGTGTGAGATTCATTATGGGAGTATCAAAGTATGCCATGTGCCGTTCGAAATCCTACTATCTCAGCCTTACCTGCCCCTTGGCTGTAGACATCAAACACATGACGTATGCACATGACGACACGTTTTGGCTGTGAGGGTCTCAATTTGCATGTGCATGCGATGGCATTATGAGCAAGAGTTAAAACGAAGAGTTTTAATTCTACAGTCTTACAGTAACGGCTATATTCTTGGGGTGCGTCAAAGTAGTTTTTGGTGCACATCAGCAAGTTTCATCCCAGTTTTCTAAGACCCTTGCACGCCTACGAAATTCTTAACTTTACCATTCTTAACTCATCTTAACCCATAATATTTCTAATCAGATGTGAATAGTCTTGCATGTTTAATAGCGTCATGTGTTTAGTAGGCGCTTCGTCCCAGACCGGATCCGAGATGGCTCCCGCTGGCCCCGCTACGCACTATCGAAGGAACAAAATCGCCTTGCGTTGCGCCTAGCGAACCTCACTTCTTAATCGTACCACTTCAAGCGCTTATGCTGGACGCGGTGTTCATTGCCAGCCAGTGCTGATCATTCCGCACTGCCCAGCCTTGATTGGCCCACTTGATACGGCAGTCCGTAGGCACATTGCGCCACGGCGCTACCACGAGCTTCTGCTTCATGATTGGTGCAACTATCACCCTTCCTCCCGGAGCCGCCCAACGCTCAATGTGTTGCCAGGTTACAGCGCTAAGGACATTGATGCTACAGGTCTGATTTTAAAGCCAAGTAGGCCTCTATATCCAAATGACTGAATTGTCCGTTCTGGATTCACACGTACTCCCCTCGGCTGTTTTTCGAAGCGCAAATCTATATCCCGATCATCTTTGTTAGATAACGTGGCGCTCGCTTACCAGTAGCCGATAAGCGCCTGGATTTAGTATCTGTATTCTTGCAAGGACCGCATGCTACGGCCGTGACCACCAATGATGAACTTTATCAACTCATTCAAAACATCACCTCCAGTCATGGATTATCTTTTCCTAACTGTTGGTCAGCAGCCATTCATACGATGACGCCAGCACAAGAGAATATTCTACCATTTACTTCCAATGGATCTCAATTTTCATACATGCCAACGGGCGAAGATGCACCCAAACCACCGCCTCCAACATTCCAAACCTCCGATAACGGAAAGTCCTCTTTTGACTTTCTTAGTCGTGTTGAGCAAAAGCTTGCACAATACAATGTATCTGAAAGCATCCTACAGCGCTGGCTATTCGAAATCCTAAGCGTCGTCACAAGCGCAGCTTGTATGGGTGAGAGATCTCTAGCTTGTGTCACCAAATATACGTGACGGACTAACAGAGAAAATAGGGGCAATTATTGGAATACTTTTCCATATTGATGACCGGTCTCTTAACAAATGGCCATCGGGCCTAACCATTATCACTATTCTTTCTAAAATAGCATCAGCAGCACTTATTCTCCCAATATCCGAGGCCATCGGGCAACTCAAATGGACCTGGTTCAATGGTAAGAAATCTAGGGATGCTTTCGATTTTGAAATCTTCGACAAAGCGTCGCGCGGAGCATGGGGTTCATTTATGCTCTTGTGCCGTACAAAGGGCAGATCCCTCGCTGCATTGGGGGCTCTCTTGACAGTATTCTTATTGGCAATTGATACGTTTTTCCAACAGGTAACTGATCTACCGGAACGCTGGATAGTACAAGGGGAAAGCTCTATTCCCCGCAGCATTCGTTACGAGCCCAGAGTTGAAGACCAGTTCGACAGCACTTGGGAAACTACAGCAATATCACAAATGAATCCTGAGCTACGAAAAGCATTGTACCCGTTTTTCTACGCCAATGGAACCCAACCAACAGTCGTTGGTAACACCACCCAAGCTGAAATACCGCTAGTATGTCCCACTAGTAGGTGCGAATGGCCATCCTACGAAACTTTGGCAGTGTGCAGTGCTTGCGAAGATGTCTCACACATGCTCGAGTATGCCTGTCTCCCGATGAAACTGGACTGGATAAGGAACTCCACTGGCCCTGGTACCGAGAATACATGGCCAAATGGTAAGTTAGCTCCATCATAGTCATCCTTGATAACACTCTACGATCATCGCTAATATGGATCACAAAGGAACTGCTTGCGGTTATTTCTTGAATGCTACAAGTAATGATCCTGTTCTCATGACAGGGTTTCGGGTAGAGAACGATACTATAGGAGAGACGCTTCTCATGCGTACCCTACCGCTTACTACAAACCCTCTTAGGGACTCTCTTTATGGTGGATCCATCAACTTTAAACACATACAGTACCCTATCCTCGATACACTGATCGTCAGCTCTATAGACGGATCTGTCGACAACGTGTACAACAGGAAGTCCCCTGCTGCTCAGGAATGCGTCTTTTCATTTTGCGTCGAGACGCTCCGCTCTTCATATGATTCAGGCGGCTACGAAGAGCATGTAGAGAAAGTTTTCTTCAATTCGACACCATCAAAATGGCCATGGTTGGTTAAATACGACGCAGTGGCGCAAGGTACTTGGGAATCGTTCGAAGCGAATATCAGTATACGTCCAGATGCTCTCGATGGAAAAGACCACGACTTTGGACTCTTCAATACCACCTTTCTGGATTTCACTACGGTTCTTGACGAGGTATTCCCCTCGATGATTACAGTTTCCAATGCAACAGCACCCCCGTTCATCAAGATCAGAACCAGCTTTACGACACAGGTTATGTACCGTGTGGTTAACTATAGTCCATGGCTTTCGCCCAACAACGTCACTCGTCATATACAAAGGATGGCACGAGCTATGACCAATGTCATAAGGTCGGATACTAACAGCAACGAACTCATTGCTGGTACAGCCTTTGCGAGAGAGACCTACGTTGCAGTTTATTGGCCGTGGATGACGTTTCCCTTACTCATGCTGTTTTTGAGCATTATTTTCCTCGTTGCTACAATATACAAGACCTCGAGGGATAGCCATGACGAGATTGGTGTATGGAAAACCTCAGCGATGCCAACGCTGATGTATGGCCTGCCAAAACATACACAGAACGACATTATGTCGAATGCTGTATCGAGAGGGATATCTCGTAGAGGCTCCAGAAGAGTACGGATCAGGTTGCTTCCAAAACAAGGCTGGAGGGTTTCTGGACAAATAACTGCCAGGCCACCACCTCCACCTGGTTTCTTTTGATGTAATTTTATATGATAGACGATTTACGACATAATGATTGATGTTCGCATTCCCTGATAATATAGAGATATTTTCCAGATCCCGTAATCGATGATAGAGACTGAAAGCTGACATCAAAACCCGAGACGCAGGACAAGATAGGGCTGGTGCCCATTGTCAGTCATGTTCGTACTGAAGCTTCATTGTGAGTATACCCTTTCACCCAAACTCCTGCCTTATCTCGCCTTACACAAGAAGAAAGCTGACTAGCATACACAGGTAGACATATTTACCCTTTCCCGAAGGGAGGAGCGTATAATCAGCGTGATGCATAACCATACCATAACGCCAGCAGCGAGGCTACAATATGCACACGATGGCGAAGCGCACCGTCAGCCTCAATGAGAGACAACAAAGCTCAGTCCCCTCAGTATAGCCAAAATCCAGCGTCAATCAGCGTAATTTGGCTTGGCACGTTGCCATCATGTCCAGCGCAGAGGTACCCCCTAGTCCAAGAATGCTGCCGCGTTGCCGCTCGTTCCTTAACATGGACGCCATATTGTCCGGTAGCAAGACAAGACATCGCGCTCAAAAGATCAAAGGGCGACCCGCAATCGAAGATGATAATAACTAAAAAGCAAATTGCTGAGGCAGGATTGGTTGAAGGAGGTTGCTGTCCACTGCCCGATGACACGCAACGACACCACAATGCTCTTACCAAGGCGCGCCTCTCACTCCACCTCCGCATACGCAGGCCGGACACAGACTCTGGATAAATTCTCTGGGTCATGGGCAGCTGTCTCAGATTTCGAATTTGATACTGTTGGCACACGTATGCGCAAGCTGCACTCGTTGCTTTGATTTCACCCGACAGGGTTGCTGCAGCTTCAGTATCACAGCCGTCGCTCTTTAGCTACAACCAGCCACCGTCACGCATCTTGATAAGTGTGTCTTCTCTATATACTCCTACGAAAGCGCACTCCAACGTCCCAGAAAACACTGCACCAGGTGGTTCACAATACTGATCCGCAGCAAACCTCCCCTCAAGCCGACTGAACCATGGACAGGACATGTCAACCTCCCACACATCAACAACGAGCGAAAACACCTTGCTCAACCTTGCATAACGATTGAACAAGAACTGCACAACGTTCAATAAATTGCTAAGCGGCACTTTGCAATAGATATTCAAAGCAACGAGCTGGCTTCTCGGTGCACCCTGCATGGCGGCGTGATTGAGATCTGCATTTGGATACACCAAACTGCCATTGCCCAAACCGAGATGCTTCTTACGGCAGAGAGGAAACTCGGAGAGATCGCCTCAGCTTCCCTCAAAGTTCCTGCCTCAGAAGTGTTGGGCTAGTTGAACTGACACCGGCTCGATGACTCACAAGCCATATGTGACTTGAACATCTTTGATAAAGCATCGCGGCAGCGTGGAATGCTGCATTGCTCCTGTATGGCACCAAAGGCCGCTTCTTGGTTGCATGAGGGGCTATCCTAATCCTGCTACTTCGTATGATTGACGTATTCTTCCAGCAAGTAGTCGCACCTCCAGACAAGTGGTCATTGCATGAGATACCCGGAATTGATGCTGGTTGTCCAAGGCTACCTTTGCAGAAACAGAATGAAAGCAGCCCCATGTGGCAATGGAAGCCGTCCGAATATTTTATTTTCCTGCCCCAAAGTAACTTTACTTAGCCGTAATATGAGACTTTTGCTATTTGAAGCTCCGGCGACGTTGTTAGCGACCTACTCGACATCACCTTTGCTTGGCTCAATACTGAGATAAACCAGAGCACCCAGGGAAGGACCGTTTGACGAAGAGCTCCATTCAAAGGACTAGATGTGAAGACATTTTTGAACATCACATTGTCGCAGCCAATTATTCACTCGACTAAAGATAGCATGAGAATAATGAAAACGATGAAGCCTTACTTCTCAGGACCTTTCCCTTCACAGCTTCCATGACCAGAACCGCTACTACGGCGTCCGTTCAGTAGTCTCCAAAAATATACGCAACCCTATTCTCGATGCTCTAATCGCCTCTACACCGGATAACCGAGAAAGCGTCTATGCAACGGGACACGGTTAGGGCACGAATATTTACTTTCATGGTGCGTAGAGGTTATTAAATGAGTATATGATCTTGTTCCCACGCTCATTTTCTTGGTTGCGACTATGATGAGAACCGCGAAGGATACGCAAACGGGGATATGGAAGACATCAACTATGCTGATGCTGATGTGAAGTTTGCCGAAGGAGGCTCAGAGGGGACTGGGTCCACCTTCCTCGCGGGGTGGGGTGGACGAGAGGTGTAGGAAGGTGAGGATTATGTTGATGCCGGGGAGGGGGGTGGAGAGTGTCTGGCGCGAGTTATGGTAGTGCGCCGGTGCAGGTTCCGAAGCCTGCGGTGGGTGTGCCTCATTGGTGGGTATGATACGAAGTGACCTGGCGAATCCTAGTTTTCTCTTCAGGAGTGTAAACCATATACCTTTTTGTACATAGTCTCTTCCAATTTCGAACCACTTTCTCACATGGATATTCTTCTGCACATGTGCAGTTAAGCTCAAGACCACTGGTCAAGCAAGAAGCCTGCGTAAAAAAAACATTCAATAAACTAAATATGAGTGACTAGAGAATAAAGAAGCGTACGAAATATTCCGTGTCCAGTCCCTTTGTCCGTACAACGAATCCAACAAACGCCGTGGGGTATAATGCATAGCGCCAGCCGTACAATCCCCTTTGTCCCAATCCCTCTTCCCGATTATACACATATACAACCCTATAATTCACCTTTCCAAACTCCCGTGTCCCAAAAGTTCATTACAATAGCCTGCCAGCAGACACATCTTGTACAATTCCCCCCCTCCCTCCCACCACTTCGTTCGTACTCTTCCCACCTTCAAACCAATCTCCCAATAAGCAAGCTCCCATCACTCTCCGTAGCCCTGAGCTCATGATTCCGATACAACGCGTGCACCGGTCTAGTCAATTCCACATTACCCTGGCTATCATAGCTGGGATGTCTGGAATACGAAGCCTCGCTCGCTTCCGGCGGATACAAATGAATCGACGGCGTCTCTCTCGCCCTCTGGTTCGACGACATCTCTCTCTCCATTCGGTTCGACTTTGACGAAAAGAACGATCCGAATCTCGGCCTCGAAGATCTCGACTGGCTATTCTGCGTAGTACTAACCGACGGCGTACGCAATCTTTCCAGCATATTCGATTCCATAGCCTCTTCTCGCGACATGGATCGCGAGCGCTTGTTTGCGGCACGGCCAGTACGGGACATGGAGCGGCGCGGCGCAGTGGTATCTGCTGCAGAAGTAAATTTTTGTGCGATGATGTCGTCGAGCATGGATTTGAAGTCATCCAGGAAGATGGTGTCCGATGCGCATTTGAAAACGAGGGCGAAACGCCAGTAGGGATTTATGCCGCTGCTGGCTGATATTTTTGCTGCGCTGATGGCAGCGTCGGTGAGGACGAAGATGATGGAGAGGATCATGCAGGCTAGCATTACGCTGAAGCGGCGGTTAATTTTGATCAATGTCCACAAGCTAAATGTATATGTCTTTTTAATGGCGTTGATGAGTTTCCAGGTTGTAAAGATCCACCACGGGTCACGGACTAGGGCTTCCCAAGGCCGCGTACGGAGGTTGACTCTGGATCCTGTTGAGAGTTGGTTAAAGTAGGCAAAGTTGGACCAAGCTTCGACGATCCAGAAGGGTTGCACGCAGAGGAGAGAGATGATGAAGAATCGAGAGCCCCAGAGTGGGAGGAATGGCCGGATTTTGAGCCAGGCGACGACATTGTGCAGGAAGTAGGAGATGAAGAGGAGCGTGGCGGTGGATGACAAGTACCATCCATAGTGCGGGTCCTCGAAGAAGATAAAGGTTCCGTGCCAGATTGCGAGGAGAAGCTTTGGATATCAGAACGTGCTTCAGACTAAAGACAGGGTTTGGTCTCACCTCGAGTAGTATGAGTTTATGGAGCAAGATTCCCGATCGGTAGTTGCAGAGGACAATTAATATGAGAACTATGAAGCTGCCCACGTTATATCCCTGTGCCCATGCTTCTAGGAATCCTCCTTCAAGAGTCATGCTGGCTCGCGTGGGTGGTGAAGTGCGGGTTGTAGCTGGCTCGGGCCACCGCTTGCTCATAGCCAGAAATTCGCCATTGATGTTGCTGACCGGTGCCATGATTGAAGTCACCGTTAAATATTAATATGAGCTGTGTCCAGCACTAGAGCCATGTACGGTGGTGCGGGTGCTACGCGATCTCTTTCCAGTGTCGCAGTGCCGACGTTCTCGGGTGAGGAGCGCACAAAAGAGTGAATTAACAGCTGACGGGTAAAGTAACCCGGGGATCAATTTTCTTTGCATACGGTGAATGTGCTGCAATGTGGGGACATCCTGGAGTAAATGCCACACTCAACAATAGGCCAGGCTGTAGTGTGGCGGTCGAAGAGCGGTCTGGCAACGGACAGAGCGAGGCTGTCGAAAGTGCTGACTGCAGCGTGCATCTGAGTGGACGCATGCGATACTTCTGCCATTGCAATGGGCAAGCCATCTTGTAAGATCTGACCAAATTATTGCGGAAACGCCGTTTCCGTCCAGCTTACCCGCCGCATGCGCATGCCAGCAAATGAGGTGCGGCGTATGCGATGCGTTGTCGATCGGGTGTGATGTCAGTCGTGGCTGAGGCGTGGTACGTAGAGACGGCCGGAAATAGTTTGACACGACAGCCGAAAGCCCTCTTTTGACTCATTAATATGTATGTTGGCGAATTTTCTTTCAAGCCTCACTTGCTAACCTGCCCTCCACGGCCAGTTGATTTTACAAAAACACTTCGTGGGCAGTCACTATCTTAGGCGAAACGTCATCGGTGTAAGCGTATTCTTGACGCAACAATATAGGTAAACGAGGTGAAGGCCCCATGCCGTGTCCGGCTATGAGGTAAGCCATGGCGCGTGATAAACATTCAAGCCGTTTGGCCAAAGATTGAACCGGGTAACGGAAAGGGCAACCCCTAGGCATTTCAATACATCATGTCAGAATTCGGAGCATCGGATGCGTATACAGTATGTACAGCCTGTGTGCCGCTATTGGCTTTCAAGGACCCTCTTGGCACCGTCACTGATGCGCTTAACTTCAACATGGCCCTTCTTAACCACGTCTTCCATTAACTTCTTGGCCTTTTGGATATCATCCGGGAGCACTTCGCGGTTGATGTCGTACTTTCGGAGCTTCTTGTTGTGTTCCTGCCGGGCCTGTTGTATGAGCTTGTCAGCACGCTCGGCAGCCTTGACAGCCGACTCGACCGCTGCACGACGTGATTCTCCAGTCGGGGGCGGCAGAGGGACCTGGATGGTTAGAGGATTGGAGGGTTCGGGGGCGAGAGGTGTGAGAGAGTGTGGTGAAGCGGCAATGGCGGTTGTTATAGGCTTGATGTGCTGGTGAATGTTAGCCTGAACATGATATAGTCGCATACCACGGATGCTGTCGGAACATACCCCTTCCTCTCCGAAGATGACATTCAGTACTCTTCCTCTTGGAACAACTTGGGCAATATCTCCCAACCTTACAGTCTCTTTGCCATGTCCAGCCGTGCCCAATTGCACCTTCAAGCTCTCTACGATATCCGGGTTGAGCTTCCCTCCGCTGCGTAGCTGACTCAGCTCATGCGTGAGCTTCTCAATTGCTTTGAGTATCTGCAACTCCAGCCCAGAGACGTCGTAGGCTTCATCGGTGGGGGTTGGTGCAACACCTTTGTTCACTGGTGGGTTCGAGTCGGTTCGGGCGTGTGATCTATTCGCTTTACCCGCCTTTTTCTGCAGCTGCGGGTTTGAGGAGAACCCGCGGGCGGTGTGCGAAGAGCATTGTGGTGTTGTGAAGCGGAGAGCAGGCCTAGGTGGTGTGAGCAGGGCGGAACTTTCATGTTTGCGCCAAGCAACATTGGAGCTTACAGAATGCGGCCTGGCGCCTCAATGAGCCTCAGTGATGTGCGAGAGGTGCCATGTAAGCTGTACCGTAGGGCTACGCGTGAAATGGCAAGCTGTGACATGGTGATGCGGTTTTGACAGTGGTGGATGGTTGCTACTACACATGCTTGGGGAAGCACAGACAATTAGCATGCGGCGGGAACAACGTCATCGCGCCGAAGCAATTCCTCACGAGATCAACTATGTCCTCATGGAAGATACTGGTATTATCGTACCGAGAGAATCATTGTTCACATAGTGGCATGGCCATGCAATTTATATTACCCCATCATCCCTCCTAGCCTCCACCTTCTGCTGCAACCGTCAACAGTTCTAATAGTGTGTGCCTCTTCTCCTTTTCACTCCGCATCATGCACGTCGCTGTAGCCATAAACACTTGGTACAGCGTACTTTTTCTCAGTCTCAGTACTCTCTCATTCCTCATATTCTCCTCCAATTGCCCCTCGTCAGAACTTAAGTCGAGCATTGAGGGGGCGTATGCATCGACTAAACGCAAGATTGTGTCATCAAAAAACTCTAGAGTGCCATTCTTCTTGGCTGCGATGGAGCAGGTATATTTCCCCAAACACAGCTCATTCTGTTGGTGTTTCTTGCCGTCAACGGTTGGGAGTCTGGCAACGAGCTTCAAGTGATTGAAGCGCAAGAACAGGCCACAAGCTCGCGATTCCTTGACCGAAGCTGTCCCTTTCCAGTAAAAATCAATGCCCATGTAATGGAAGTGATAGCATCGAGTATGGCGAGACAATGGACTTATCCATCGCAAGTGAACGACCTCTTCGGCTACCGCGGGTTTCTCACGTTCGAGGCCCTTGACTTCCAACACATCGGGATCCGGACCTTTACCTGCCTCTCGGTTCGCTCTGACAGTGTGTACATATTCTTTTCCTGTTTCTCCCCAAAGCCTCCATCCTCTGACTTTGTAGCCCTTGAGCTTGTGTTCATCGGCTTTAAGTGCCTTCTTGTCGCCTCCATTATGGCGCCATGAGACTACGCCGCGCGGGTCAATCACACCTGGTTGGCTGATTGACGGTCCTAATTGTAAATTGTAGTCTCTCCAGAAACAACCGTCGTGTATAAGGACAGCGGGCTTCGCTGTGTACTTACTACTGCCCGTGTACAGAACTCGAGGCGGTACATGGAACGATAGGTATGGTTGCTGCATAAAGAAAGCATTTTCATCCGGCTCAACGGGGGGCAATCCGGATTTTTTGCGCTCCTGTTTCTGCAAACGCTTCGCTTTTTGTTCTTTTTGATTTGGGCCACACCATCTCTCTTTTCCCGGGTCCATCACTGGCGAAATACACTTGTGACATTCCTTCTCGGAGTATACATGAAAAGTTGATCGTGGGTTGGTGGCATTCTCAGACTGCACAGTCGTCTCTGGACGAACGCGATTTACTTCAATCTCATCAAGTGGGGATACGGGCGTGACATCCGTCATAGGGATCTATGATATGTTAGAAACTCACATAATAGAAACAGATTTACTGATGTTTATCTACCTTTGGATCTTCCTTCTCGCGCTCAGAAATCACAGTGGTATGCTTCTGCTTTTCCATGTTTGTTTGTAATTTCTGCCGAAGCAGCGGATATCTCATTACTCAGTGTTATGTGACAGTTTTAAATGAACGGGAAACCGCTTAAAGACTTTGATATTCGTGTTGCTTGTATACCTCATGGTTAATTGCGCCAAGCTTTGTTGTGGAGGCTGAGCTGCTCGCATTGCTCGTATCGGGACATTCATACTGGTCGTCCAATCAACACAACAACTGCTCAAAGGGCCCAGGTGCAACGTGATAAATCTATTGGAGGCGGTATCATGTGGACATATGGAAAGGAAATAGAGAGCCCTTTTCGAGTAGTTCGCAAGGCAGACTTCGAAAAACCCAAAGCCATCCCTGGTCTTACTACCCGAATCTGAGACTTGGTTTCACCAAGATCCAATCAACAAACTATTCTCCTACCGCAAAGCCTAGTGTATCTGTAAGTCTCTCTTGACCGTCATGATTGCCATGAAAAGTTGCATAGCTAGAAGTTGAGGGTTGGTAGCAGTGAGGTCCTGTACTCCTGTTCATGGTTTGGCGTAACGTGGACCCACGTCATTTTTCGACGGAACTAACAGGTTCACGTTAGCAGCAAGTAATGAGCGGATGACAGATAGCTTAAATGTAAACTAGTGTATTAGATGTAAATAAGTGGGAGGCTCAATCGCCCGCGGGAGAGCCTCGGCAGAAATCCACTATCGATAACGACGACGCGCTAACCTTTGAACTTATCTTCATGACGTGAGAGATGCAATGTTTAGAGTTACTTTGCATTCCGATCCATTCCTTCGCCACGATACGGCCCATTGCTGAAGTTCCCTGTATGCCCGTATCCAAGCTGCCCAGAAGATATATTTGTGCAGGCTCCCTGCGCACAAAACGAAGACCACATGTCTTCGCCCCAGTTCGAGCCGTCGCGGGCGGCAATGTAAGGTGGCATGGACAAGCGGCGACCCAGGACAAGGGGCCCAACGATGGTGGCAATCGCATTGGGGATCTAGAAGAGAAGGGTTCAATTGGGAAGACTGGAGAAGAGAAGGAAGAGGGAGCTCTGACCCGGCGACTGCGAGACATGAGCGAAGAAGCCTTGGTGTCTGGTGGACATGGCGCAATCAAAGCTGTTGAAGAAGCTGGATTCAGTCCGGATCTCAAGGCACAGTTGGAGCAACGCATTGCCGCCGCCAACCTCAGATCGTCTGAGGCAGAGCTTCCCGCCTCTGCATCTCGCCACACGCGCGACCTTGCTACTGCCAACGCATGGAGTGGCACTGAATCTATCCACGATGCCAGTTTGCGCATGCTGAACGATGCCCACAAGCCCATGCGACTGGGCCGCCCACCAAAGATACCTGGTGTACAACCACCACAGTCGATCGATACCGGTCACAAGCGCGGCAAGGGAGGCAGTGGGTTGCGGCTGGCGAATGCTCGCGACAGGAGCTTGGTGTATACGACATTGGTGGAAAACGGAGACATCGACGCTGCAGATCGTGAGAAGCGGCTCCAAGAACTTAAGGATCGATTCGAACCTGGTGCACGCGCCATTGTCCCTGGAACAATACAAGGCCTTGCTTCGCTTGCAAATAAGAGAATCGAGGACGCAATCGCCCGTGGACAGTTCAAGAACATCCCTCGAGGCAAAAATGCTAATGTCGAACGGGACTACAATGCATCCAGCCCCTTCATCGATACGACCGAGTACTTCATGAATAAGATTATCCAAAGACAGGAAATAGTGCCGCCATGGATTGAGAAACAACAGGAACTTACGTCAGCGACGAGGAAATTTAGAACTCGTTTACGCGCAGACTGGAAGCGACATGCGGCGCGTATGATAGCCAGTAAAGGTGGCACGCTGGTGGAGCAGGTGAGGAGAGCTGAGGCATATGCCAAAGCTGAGCTCATTTCGAATCCATTGAAGAGGAAGCAAGAAACCTTTACGACCACAAATGACGATGGTCACATGTCTCAAATTTCGTTATCAGGAGAACTTAAAGTATCTCCACCAGCTGAAGATCCCAAATCTGAGCCAGTTATTGTGGAACGGGTAGTAGCTGAGAAGGTCACCCTTGACGCTTCTCCGGAAGCCGTAGCCCAAGATCCTTCTAGGGTTTCTGCGGAAAGTGTTTCAAAGGAAACCATGGAAGTGCCACTTAAAACTCCGGAAGCAACAGTGCCTCCAGCGTCACATCCTTTCCGGGATCTAGACTGGGAGCGTATTGAAGGTAGCTACCTAGCTGTAGCAATCAAGGACCTCAACGACAAAGCGCGCAGTTACAACCTGCAGGCACCGGAGCTAGCCAAAAGACCCTACTTCAACCTCCAACGCGAGCTGAACTCGTGCTTCGCCGACGTTGCGCCCCAGCTTCCTGCAGCCATCATTGAACGGACGCGGAGACCGCCGAAGAAGACAGACACTGGGTACACTTCTGGTCAGAGGAGTGTTCTCGACAACATCATTGGCGGCCCCGTTCGCGTGCGAGATGAGCGTCGAGAGAAGCAGTATGGCTTCAAGCAGTTTTGGAAAGACCTCTGGGCCGACAAGTCAAGCAATCCGTACTAAGCCACACATGACACTTGAGCTGATCGCCCTTCCACAGCATGCTCCATTGATTCGCCCATATTTCAAATATCACTTCCCTTCGCGGTACCGAGAAGACTGATCGACAACCTCTTCGCCTACCCTGGCATGCAGGGCGCAGCAAAGCCCACAAGTCAGCATCATATACGGTATTTGCTTTTTCTTCTCCATGCGGCCATCACAACATGCGCATACGTTCGAAATAGGAAATTGACAACCTTATAAAGGATTCCCATACCATTTTATCCGGAATAGGATTCTGTCCTGCAGGTGCGTTACCAGGCCCTCGGGTCGATAATGCGCGAGTGAGGCGGTGGGGATTGATCGACAAGAGACCACGGCCATTGGACATGACGAGCAGGCAGGGGTCAGCACAACACCCGGAGGCGACTTTTGCGAGTCTTTTGCACTAGGTGTACAAATTCCGGCAAGTGTAACCGTGCAAGTGCACAGAGCTGCATATTTTAGCATCTCCTGCTCGGTGATCCCGCTACTGGCGGATGTGCAGGACTCGGGTCGGCAAAAAACAATTGTATACAATGAAGAACCCTTTTCCCACCCACCACCTCACACACACACATCCTTACGCTAGAATCGTTTCGTGATTAGTCTCCAGGTCTGGTACACCCTCCTTTGGTTTGCCACTGTGCAGTGAGATACACATTTCAGCTGGCCATTAATCTTCCAGACGAGTGATTGGATACGTTGTCGAGAATGAGACCACCTCATCGCACCACTTCATCGCACCACTTTATGGCAACACTTTTCCTCATTCCAGCCGCAGTCTCTCTTTACCCGACCTCATCATCCCCTCTGCATAGACTGTATGATGGTATGTGCGCCGCCATACGCTTACTGGCAATCCATTGCTTTGCCCGCAAACTGTGGGGGAGCATAAAAAGAAAAAGATACGCCCTGTAACGCGCGTAATGTTTCCCCCCTTCGCCCTCAACTCTCTTTCAAGGAAAACAAGAAGCAAGTTTCCAACCCGTCACACTCGGCACCCCGATTCTATGATGTGCATACCATCCCATGCACAGACTGCCGGGGTTAGCCCGCCTACCGTATGAACGGAACGCCTTTATTTGTTGTTTTGTAACAACTGGTTTTACAAGTTTGGTCTTCGTTTTTCTTGCCGTTTCGGAATTATACGGCCGGCTGGTCGGCTCGCCGCTGTTATGCGCGTCTTGCTCGGGTTCAAAACAAAAGTTGCAATCGCCGATGCGGCAAACCGTTGGGGTGGTTATGCCTGCTGTGTGACTGAACCGGGCCGTCGCTTTTCTTTTTCTTTTAGATATGTCTTGTTGCTTTGGGGTGTATTATGTATTTTTGGTGGTTTCAGTGTGTTCTTTGGACGGTATGCTAAAGGATATGTTGTGGCGATTCGTCAAAGTATATTGAACTAGCATGCGTATGCACACGCATTGAGAATACCGCCCGAATCACTTCCAAATGCCGACATGTTTCGGAACCGAATCTAGACATTTCGCAAGGGTTTCCAGAATCACTGTTCTACATTCAGACATGCAGGCTATATTTTTTGCTGTTGCCTAAATAGTGTCCTCGATGATGCATCCAAGTCTCTTTTCCCCATATGAAAGCAACCTATACGTATCCTGGGAGAAGATCACCCGCGTCAATCTGATAAGGGCAAAGTAAAGCAAAGAGAAAAACCAAACGCCCTGCACTACCAATCCGGCAGCCACCTTTTCTTCTGCCGACTTTCCACGCACACCCCAGCCGCTCACCATACCTATCATCATCTCCCCACGTCGGCGATACATGGATCATACCAAACAAGCATCATATCCTTCACAAAGGTGCCACAACCAAATGCGACACCCACACCCTCACAAACCATGATGCACATCACGCCAAAAGGGCCTGAAAAGCAAAACCCGAGACCCCCATTTTCCCCCTCCCATATATTCATTCCCAAACAGTCACACGTCGCACAAGCCGAGGCATGATTGCTGCAAGCATGTTAATTCCCGTATTGAGAAAAAGGGTGAACAAGTAATGCACAAAGGAAGAAAAGAAAAAACGAAAGAAAAAAGAGTGTAAGTCTATGCAATGATCTTCCTAGACACCACTATTCCAATCCTTGGTGAACATCGCTCTGGGTGTTTTTTTAGTGTGTGCCTTGCGCAGTCCAGTCCAGCACACGTACAGGCAACAAACAAACCACACCCTCGCATATCCCATCCTAGAGAGCCCTGAATACAGGTTTTTTCTTCTTTGCACTACACATGTATATGCATGCGTGAAATGTGCAACAACGCATCCAGCCACACACACACACACACACCTACCCACACCCCTCCACAAACAACGTATATAATCACTCCTTTGCTTTTTCCCTCCCATCACCGACGACAATGACAGCCGCGCAGGCCAAAAAAATGGAGGGGCGATCCTGGCGCCAAGTCTACCTATTTGAGCAGCGCAAAAAGTAAAAAAAGCAAAAGAAGGGTAAGAAAAGCCCTCACGGACAGCCCGTTCGCGGAAATGTCAGAAAACGTCCCTTTTATGCACGGGGGTGGGCGCGTGTGTGGGTGTGGGTGTGGATGTCGTAAGCCATCCATTCCAGCCAGTCCAGCCAGCCAAGCAAAAAAGAGAGATAGAATGAGGGACTAGGATTGGTTCCATTTTTTTTTCATTTGCTTTGCTTTGCTAATATGTATGTATTGTATGTGGATGTTTCAGTACAAACAGCCGCTGTAATTTTAACAGAAAAAAAAACAAGAAGAAGAGACTAGAGGTGGGTTAGAGAAACGTGCTGATCCTAGTTCTCTTGGAATTGAGGCGCGAGGGATGTGTGAGGGGGGGGGGGGGGGGGGGGGGGGGGGTGTAGAAGCGTTACGTTGACAAGAGAAAATTCCATGATTGTTGGATGGACAGCGGCGTTCGTGTCCGAGACGCATAATTAAACCCTCCACTCACCATTCACGCGCGCACACCCATCCGTATACACACATTTGCATACGGCTTTCGTAGCGCTATCACAGTGCAGTCTGACACGGAAGATGGGATTTCGTGGTCAGATTGCTGTATTTCCTGCGACCGCTCGTCCGCATGCGAATACGGTTGTCGGTGTTGATCTTCCGGTTGACGCCCGTGACGACCCGAGCGTTGGGTAGAACGGCGTCTACGACGTGCGTTTCCGTTGCGGTTATAGGGTGTGTTTCCTTCTTTGACTTTCTCTGCGTCTCGCTAGCGTGGCTTTTTATGCAAAAGGTTTTCGCAGCGACATCATGCGTCGGCTTGCCTGCGCCGTCGTATGGCTGACAGAAGCAGATGCGCAACACATGTCCGGCTACCGGTCCGAGGAGTCCTGTCTTGCCTTCTCGTCTTACGTGCCGGCTGGGTAGGCGCTTTCTGTCAGGAGTAGCGACGGACACACGTTTCCGTTTGTGAGGCATGCTAGTGTGTATGATTGCTTCGTCTTGCTTACCGAGATTTCTTCCTTTCGCTGTTGTTGTGCTCATGACTGTCATCAACCGGGCTCTACGAGACCTCGCTTTCAATCTGAAGTTGTCTTTGAACAGCCTTACCGACCTGTCTCTTCTGTACTGATGTTGTGCTTTTGTATTTCCGTACGGTTGGCGCGTCTGAGTGTTGATAGGGAGCGTCCCGGTCCGTACAATGCCGTCGCATCTTTTGACCGCCAGACCAGTATCGTTGAATGAATGCGTATATTCTATTTCAGGATTGATCTGCGACTTTTCAGGACGTCTGTAGTTGTGGTGGTGTCGCAAGTTGGCAGGGACTGGTACCGAAGATGTGGGTGGAGTCGTCATTGGTCTCAGGGAAGGTCGTGGAGGAGGTAGACATGTTGCTGGAAATATACTATAGGAGACAGGGGTAGGATTTATGCTTGCAGATGCATTGGCCACGGGCGAGCTGCTGAAGTCGGAAGCGCTTGTTGTACCGGGCGAGGAACTACCCTCTGGCTGGATCAGGCGACCGGATGGTGAAAAGAATGATATTTTCGGCGTCTCATAGTTTCGGTGAATTATTCCCGAGGCTGCTGCTATTGGAAGCAGAGTCGCCAGAGCAGATGAGGTAATGGACCGACGTGGTCGTTCCGTTTCTGGCGACTGTTTGGCTTCAGGAGATCCAGAAAGTGAAGCATGTCGCTCCGGCTCTGTCACTTGAGGGGTGAACCATACCGGTGCTACAGGTGTATATGAAGGTGAGTGGTACGTCTTCTGAGGAAATTCGTGTTGAAGATCGACATCTACACCAACCACACTACCGGAATACGAAGTGGATGCAGTGCTACAAAAGCTGGCATTTTGACTAGCGTCTCCTGCGCGATCAACCTCTATCCAGGAATTAGTAGCATCACTCGACACAGAGACTCCATAAAAGGCATTCCCTTCTAGATTGGAATTTCCTCTTTGGGTTGAGATTTTCGAGACATTGTCGTGACAGCCCTCTTTTCCAGTCGAAGGTTTTGACAACGGATGTGTAGCTCCGATTTGGGTGTGCGACGAGAGCACATCCTTGTGCAAGAGCAAGTCTAGACGAGCCGAAGGTTTAAAGGCTGTGTTCAGAGTCCGCCCATCCCTGTTTTGATGTTGATGAGCTGGCAATTGAGTCACGTCCAGGGGCGCAGAGGGTACACCAGCTGGTGCAGCTAACACCGTATTTTCCGACTCGAACCTATCAGGGCCACATAACTCACTATTTGGGGTATCATCGCTGGTCTTTTGCCGGTTATGATGATGCTCAGCGATAGGTGTATGCGTTGAGGACGACCTGGACCGGGTTCGTGAGACAGCTCGGACGTTGTGAATTACACCACGGACAAGATCCTTGACATTTTTGCTATTTCTGTCACAGTCTGTCTCCCCTGTTTGATGTTGTAAAGCTTGTGGGCGATCCAAAATGGTGTGTAAAGATGGAGTGGTGGTTTTATCCTGCGGAGACAAGCTGCCGATATCCTTGTATGATGGCGTGGAAAACTCTCGAGTGGTTGGATCTAGAACTGACTCTAGCTGCCCATTTTCTATATTGAGCTGGAGGGTACGCCCATCGAGACGCGACGAGGCCCTGGGTAAAACATAGTAGTTAGGTGACGTATTTTCCACCACCCGCAACGAGGCATACGGACAGACACTGAGGAGGGAGCCGTGGGAGTTTAGCGTGGAGCAGGAACCTTGCTCAACAATAGTGGCAAGAGGAACGCCATTGGATCGATTTGCGAGCCGAAATGCAAGATTGATAGGCACAGCTCTACCTCTTGCGTACTGTTGTTGCCTTGGGCAGTCCTGAACGTCGTCTACTCCGGAGGTGTAATGGCGGATGCAACCATTACGATCTGGCGCGAAGCCAGGCTGACTACTCGCTTGCAAACGTGATGAGCCTCTGTCGACCAAGGCTTTTTGATGGGTGAGGGACTCTTGACGTAGTGCATGTTGCGAAAAAGCGTGCGGATTCGCATTCCTTCCATGCAACGTATCCATGGCAGCAGCGTGGGAATCGTATCGTGCAGTTTTAGCTCCACATGCGGGCTGCCGGTGATTACTGCGATGCAGTGGACCGGGGTTGTTGAGCCGGTGGATGGGTGTCATGCTCGTGCCATGTCGTCAATGTACTTATGCCCAAGATGAGATGCGATGGATACTTGGATCGTAGTGTGCATGAAGGCAGGACCTGGTGGATGCAACCCCAATATCGTCATGCTGTGGGCACTGCAGCGATCCTGCACGCTTCTTTACCAACGTCCTTCCCGATGATGCAAGTCGGCAGCTGTGGTTGCAGTTGCTCGGCCCATGGCTGCCTAGACAAATAGAGTAGATTCGCACCTGAGGCTCGCCCGGCAAACTCGTATGCATGTGTGACCATGGTAGGCGCAGTCTCGGTTTCTGCTACGGGCAAGCGAGAGAAAGATACTACTGTATCTGACTCGGCAGTACATGGGCAGCACAGGCCAATCAAAATGCTCCGCCCATGGGGCCCCCCTAAGACTCCAGACGTTTCCGCTTTGTCGCAAACGACAGGGAAAAGCAATACCAGCTGTGCTTGTCTCGGTGTGTGCTCCTTTGTTCAGCGGGCGGCCTTTATTTTTCGCGTCTCGGTTGGGTACTAACAGTGGCCGTGTGCAAACTGGGCAGAGCATATTGAGTGGCGCCTCGCCGGCCGGCTCAGAGTACGAGCCACTGGGCAACAGGACACGATGCTGATCGGCTAGTCGACGACTCATTGTAGCCTGCCAGTGTGAAGAGAAAAGATGGACAACGGCCCTTGAGGATTATCAACACGGTGGCGCGGCCAGGTGGGACTAGGACGGACCCTTGCATAGCGTGTATTGCCTGCCCACCCCTGCAAAGGAATATGCCTACGAACCTAGTCTTGATCCGCCAGAACATCCGCGACCCTCTACGACGCCACTTACACGAACAAGGTGGGCTGACGCTTTCTCTTGCTGTGCCCGTGTACCCTATGTCCCCAAGACGGAAGGCGTCATGGCGTTCCCTGGAAATCCGCTTGTGGCGTCAAACCACACGTCAGCTTCACTGAACGTGCGGCACCTGCGGTTAACCCACTTTGGCTTCCGCAATAGGGCGTATCAGCGACCCGAGCGCATCCTGAGCTTGACTCTGGCTGCCACCAGCTGATAGCTTGTTCCTTGTCATGTTCGCTCCACAAACTTCCAATACAGCACGCGAGCGGTTTGTGGCGGAGCCAATATAGCATGTCTAAACGGTCAGACAAGTCCAGCTGCTTGAGCCCTCAGGGTTTGTATCAAAGCTCCATGGCCACGCCGAATGCATAACGCTTGTGGCTTGTCGCTGATTTGCACCTCAATCCTCGTCCACTAAAACGTTGCGCCTGCATCCGTACACACTGCGAGTAGCCACGAAACGCCTCCTGGTAGTAGAATGACGAAGGCTTCAAAACTATGTCGTGTGGAGACGCGAGTGGTGAATCTCCCTATCTCTCTCTCACACACACACACAAATTTCCAAGCAAGTTCGGTACGTAGGAGGTCGTAGTCATAGACTAGCTGATCCGACCACCTATACCATTACTTTGTCTTTGGCTCTTCTTCGGCGGCTTCAATCTGTTCTCGGATTGTGGGGAGGTTTTCGGAGCCCCAGGCTTCCAGAAGCTCCCGTGTTGATGGTGCACGCGGTACACATGGTCGTCTTCAGATGACATGCGTTTCCGTCTCGAAACACACAGGTTCCCTCGTTTCAGGTTGTCGGATCGCTCTGGTCACTGTTGCTCGGTGCGTTCGCTTGCGCCTTCTACGGGATACACTATCGTCCGACCTGAACTCCCTACACGCTTCTGGGTCTACCCATTGGTCTTGTATTAAATGACGATATGTGACTCGTGGAATTGTTGCCGGCACCATGCCCACCATTATGCAAGTGCAAAGCTAGTATACTCTATCTTGCGGGGCACGATCCACCACACTGTACGTGTGGACTGACTTTGCATCCTTTCCACAAGTACATGATTCGCTCGGCCCTATTGTTTCTGGGCGCCTGCATTCGCATCGGTAGCCTTCAAAACTAAACGTTTAGGAGGCCTGCATGTGTCTAGCTGGTGTCATGAATCCTCAGATCCCACACTTTATTGGCGGTTGATCTTGATAGGGCTTGAGATACATACAGCCGTACCTAAACTCGCAGACTTTGCTTCTTTTTTCTCTCCACCCTTGTCTATCGCTCATGCCCGTCAGCAGGGCTTTTGGTCTCAGAGCATGATGGTGACCTGGCGGCCCGAAACATGCAGTGTGGACATTGTCGTGAGAAACAAACCTAGCACGTGCTGTCACAGCTGGCGTCAACGAGAGAGGGTGTACGATACCGAAAGATCTACGGGTTATCGCGACAGCACCATGCAAGCAGCGTATGTGAAGCGGACGCCCTTGGAACAAATCACCGTGTTGGCTTCAATATGCAGCTAACTACCGTTACCGTATGTACGGGAGGATACGCGAGAGCCAGGTGACCCACCTTGTCAGTGGGATCGGCGGGAACCAGGCAAAAGGCCGAAGATTTGCTGGTTGCGAGCAAGGTTGCGTTAACGAAATGGCGCTCCGGCCCGAACGAGTAGTGGTAGGTATGAGTCGCTACCCGTCAAGGGATGAAGCGCAGCACATCCCGCGTCCCTGTCGCTGTGGCTTATGCACCATGTTACGACAAGAAGTGGGATACTGGTGCCCCGTTGTCACGTGACAAAGCCTCCGTGGGATCGACCGGTGTCTAAGGATCCTGGCTCGAAATATAAAGACGAAAATACACCTTCGGGTCCCCTACTTCGGTCATACATTTTCACATCCTAGTCTGCGTACCGCTGGCTGTCGCAATACACCGAGTTTCGAAACAGAGTTGCCAAAGATGTCAATGCCCCCTCTTCCTCAGAGCGCCGACAAAAGTGCAATCTGCGCTCGATTAGGCCTTAGTGATCGTATTCACAAACTGCTCTTGGTACGAATACAGATCAGGCCCGAAAGAAAACTGCTGATACATCTGTCCGCGCAGAAAGAAGCCGAAATCGCTCGAGACGCACTAAGCAGTAACCCGTACAATTTGACAGACCAGTCCAAGACAGACCCGTCCGTATGCGAGCCCTACAGGTGGGACGAAATATCCGAGACCGCAAAGCATTCGTGTGTGTTGATGGTGGTTCGCGATGCCTGCCCTGAGACTCGTCCATATTATTACATGGGCTGTTACAGAACCGCAGTCAACGAAGAGAACTGGGTCGCTAGATGGTACCTTTGGCACAGCTTCCGCTACAGGTGGGTCAATTATGGCCATGATATAGAACCGTAGCAGTGCTCACTGTCTTTGTAGGGACAACAGACCAAGAGACAGAAATGCGAACAACAACTCTTCTTCAAGCCGAGGAGGTGAGTACTATAGCACAACAACGAGGCCTCAAACGCCCCGCCGCTCGTCTGTCCTTACTGACAGAAAGCAGGAACACACTTGTACTATGACCCAGCGCGCGATCACTTCCGGCGATGAAACCGATTACTGACCCCGACTTCGAAGAAAGCCAACATCATTCTTTCTTGGCCTAATCAGAAAGGTCTGCGGCACCGCAGTTTTCTCTGTAGATATCGAAGATGCCTCGCTATCGCTCCCAGTGCCAGAAGATGCCAGCATTGTCATTCAAGGTCCTTCCGTATATTCGCTTTATTTGCATTAGCGACGGTCTTTGGTTGTTATTCCCTAGCTTTCCTATTAATTTCTAGCGCGTTTTCCTCTGTTTAGGTACTGGATTCAAGTCGACCAGGCCTCATGCTGTACGTTTCTCTGTAGTTTTCGATTGTGTCTTGAGGGGACAATATCACTTAATGCTTTCTACGCAACTCCGAATCAGAAGTTCTATTTCAAACGGTGATTTCTGTGCTTCTGCGCGTGTCTCTGGCTCTTCTGATTGCTGTTATAGCGATAACGAGATAGGTGGTGGAGATAAAGTTCTCGAGAAGATGGACGAGCTGCGGGTTAAGTGGGGCGAAAACACGGGCTAGGTTGCTTAGTGCCGAAGTTGTCCCAACTAGACATGGCATGATAATCTGCTTAGGAAGGCACGATGAACAGTTACTCCATCACCCTCAATATGTAATATGCGGTACTTGAGCCAGCTGAATAGCTTAGAAGCTCCTGTTTCAGAACTGCGCATGTCTTACCCAAGATATTTCTAACATACAGCGTGAGGTCACTCAAGGAATTTCTCATTTGTGAACCGTGGTATGCATAGAACAGCTACTTTATGTGATAGATGAAGATGATTATTCACCAGTTATTGAATGAAGTTGATCAAACACGCAGACAGAATGTTTTTCCTACTCTGTAAAAAAAAGGTGCTGAACCGCTAACTTGGACTCCAAGATCCCTGTGCCATAACGCCATTCGCTATGCAAAACGATATGTGGTATTTTATCTACAAAACGACTACATCCGGTAAATTGGTTCAAGCGGCAACGTTTGACGAGCTACGCGCTACTTGTTCTCGAAGTGCCGTCTGGTATTGACGACGCGCAGCATCTATCGCTCGAAGCAGAGGATCTGCGATTTGATTGACAGCCTTCGCCCCTCCTCTGATAGCCTCAGGATCGAACTTACGCTTCTTGCGTTCTCTTTGGTTGGAGAACTCGTTTTCTTTTCGCGCATGCTCAATCCTAGCCGCGCGCTCTGCTTCTGCCATATCAGCAACAGCCTTGATACGATCGAGAGATTTGTCAAGTGTCTCAATGAGCCTTGCAATCTCGTTTGCACGGTCGGGGTCTCCCGAGTAGAACACAGCCCAGAAATAATGTAGGAATTCGACAGTGGTGTTATGGGTCATGGTCAGATTGTCAAGGACAGCTTCAGAGACATGAAGCTCCTTTGCCCGCTCAGCAGTAGGGATAGACTTGGATGAGGAATAATCATCATTGTGTAGATGTCGCTTCTTGAGAGCCGATAAAATTTGTGAAGAGGCTGCTTTTCGTGACGATCTACTGCCAACCTTTGTCTTCTTCTTGGGGACAGATTCCTCCTCGTCACTACTACTTTCATCATTGATTTCGATGAGGGAATGTAAATCAACTTTAGAAGCCTGGCCAGTGTTGCCGTCAAACTTGCGGAGATCTTGGTGCAGAGTGGATAGTGCCTGTGCGGGAGTGCGCTTTGTGTATGTCGCAGCACTGGTCGAGGTATGTACACTTTGTCCAGCCGAAAAGAACCGGCTTTGATCATGTACCTTGAGTACTACTCGATTGTCGTCATCTGCAAGCTGGAGATCACGCAGCTGCAGCTCCTTGTATGTTTCTTCATCGACTCCGGCTGGCCCGTGCCGATTTGCATCGGAAGGGGGCACCTCCTTCATCATCTTCTCGCTCATGCGATTCAGGACGCGAAGAATGGGTGCCTTTTCGTAATGGGCTGGATTCATGGTGAAGTCGGGTCGGTTGCCTTGTTTTTGGCTGTGATTGTTTTCGTTGGCCTCAATATTGATAAAAGTTGGGATAGAGGCAGCAAGCAGGTCCAGAGAGCTATCTGCTGTTTCGTCGTAACTCAAGTACTTGTCCAGCTTTGGATCAAGCACATCCTTGTCTTGGATGCGTTCGCCCTTGAGCTTTTTCATCAGTCGACTGTGAAAGAACCTTTCCCAAAAGTCGCCCTCTGTGAGTGGGGGAACATTTTCATTGTATGCTTTTTGGACTATCGGGTGCTGCCTAAAGAGGAGCTCGATTTGCTCTTTGGTCAAGTTCAGCATCAGAGTACCGTTGACTGATTTTGACTTTATGACCGACAAGACATTGTAGGTTCCTGTGGCCTGAGATCTCTCTGTGGCATGCGATCTCAACATGTGCACCCGGGTTGACCAGAACTGCATTGAGAATTGCAAGACCGAGACAGAATCGGGCTTCTCGAGAAGGGCCCGATCAAAGCGTTGGCGAAGGGCCGGACTGGAATTGAGCAACGACATTTGTAGGGCCGTGTCGGCAAGCAGCTTTGCATCGTCGTAGGTGTCTTGGTCGCTTTTGGCCGGTGCTGCGACGGTCTGGGCCATAGCCATAGCGGCCGATGGGCCGCCATCGCCTTCACCTGCCTTGGCCGCTACCGGTGCAGGTGAAGGCGCAGCCTGTTGCTTTGAGTTTTCGATCCATTTGCGCAGGACGCCGGTTATGGTTTGCTGATCGTCGCGAGCGGCGGCGGAGGTAAATGTAAGGGTGTGGTTACCGGCTTGGGGCGATGGCTCTTTGACAACGATCTTGATGGAGGCCTTTGCGGCGGTTGCAGGAGTTTGCTGCAGATCTGAGCGCAAGTCAGCTGCCTGGATGTTTTCTGGGGCGAAGCATGGGCGTTGGTGGACATACTTGCGATGTCAGCTATGGCTATTGAGAGGGGAGGAAGCGCGCCACTGGCCGACCTCCAAGCCACCGTCTTGCCATCGGCAGAGACGGAGACAGTTCCGTCCTGCTTCTTGTACTGTGCGGCAGCGTCAGCCATGGGCGGGTTGGAGGGGATGCACGGCGTGGGTAAGTCTGACGCGGTAGAAGAATGCTAGACTAGTTTGGGATTCCCCAGATTGACGCGGTGCACGTGATCACGCATCACCCGCCCTTGCGCCGTGGATTGCTTTTGCTTCGCTTGGGACGCGTTTTGTAGTAGTCTATCTGGTACTCGTCTAGTGTAGTCCAGTATGTACACAATAGTAGCAGTCACTGAGCCAGGTCACGAGACACAGCCACTTAGCCTTTTCTCTTTATCAACATATGCAACCCAAGTACTCACTGACTTGTCCCGGCCGGCATGTACATACATACTTTACTTAGAGTAGCATTACGAAGAGCATGACACGGCATAGTGTAAGCCAAGCCCGTTGACGCACATTGTGGCGCAACGGATACATATCCGTTACACCCTCAGCACCGGCACCGCCTGCGCTCTCCGCTTACATAATAACACACCGGTCGTCATTGGCGGGCGCTGCATTGTGGGTGTGGTTCACAGGTGCATTCCATGCCTCTGTGCTACCGTGGCCAGCACAACTGGCAGCAGGCAAGAGGCAGCGCAAAGATAGACGCCACAAAGCCATGGCAGCAGTCGGGCGCGGACAAGAGGCTCCAGACATTGGCTGGACGATTCGTGTTTGAGGCATTTGACGAGCAAGGCCTGTTCCGAACCGTCCTGGATCGCACAGGGCGCTAGTGTGGAACACGGGGCCCTACGCATGTGCCATGATCAGGCTTGCTCACTTTTGGACGGCACACTGCCATCGCAGAAGCTCTCTTCTGTACACCACTGTCTGCTTGGATGACACGCATCCCTTCCTCCGCCCTGACATCCTAATTCACAATGTTGCGCAACACCCTGCGCCAGTGCTCTCGCAAGCTCCCGGGGAGCGCCCCAGCCAGAGCATCTTTCACCACCTTCACAAAGCCCTCGAGAACGGCCATTTCGACATGTCGCCGTCCTCTTGCGCTTACCCAGCGCCGTCCCTATGCCGTTTCGGCTGAGGAGACCAGCAAGGGCGTTGTGCGTGCCCATCTACCCCCCAGATACAAACTCTTCGACCCCAGCTAACGATGACGGCATAGGACCCCAACGACTCGTTCCTCCAGGGCAACACGGCAAACTACATCGATGCCATGTACATGCAGTGGAAACACGACCCCGAGAGTGTTCACTACTCATGGCAGGTCTATTTCCACAACATGGAGTCCGGCGACATGCCCGTGTCGCAAGCCTTCCAGCCGCCGCCCACCATCATGAGCTCGCCCCAAGGCGCTACGGCCAGACCGGGCATGGGCATGGCCAATGTCGAAGGAACAGATATTATGAACCATCTCAAAGTCCAATTGCTTGTCCGCGCATACCAGGCTCGTGGTCACCACAAGGCCAAGATTGACCCGCTTGGCATTCGCTCAGAGGCCGAGTCTTTTGGCTACAACAAGCCCCGCGAGCTCGAGCTTTCCCACTACAACTTTACCGACAAAGATTTGGAGCAGGAGATTGAGCTTGGCCCGGGTATCCTTCCCCGCT
Source organism: Bipolaris zeicola 26-R-13 (assembly GCF_000523435.1). Classification (NCBI taxonomy): domain Eukaryota; kingdom Fungi; phylum Ascomycota; class Dothideomycetes; order Pleosporales; family Pleosporaceae; genus Bipolaris; species Bipolaris zeicola. The sequence goes on from NW_006912164.1 coordinate 28,732, forward strand.
TCAGGACAGAGTCTCGCAAGAAGATGAAGCTTAAGGAGATCATCGACGCCTGCGAGCGCCTGTACTGCGGCTCCTACGGAATAGAATACATTCACATCCCGGACAGGGAGCAGTGCGATTGGCTCCGTGAGCGCATTGAGGTTCCCACGCCGTTCAAGTATTCCGTCGATGAGAAGCGCCGCATCCTGGACCGCCTCATCTGGGGCACAAACTTCGAGGCTTTCCTTGCTACCAAATACCCCAATGACAAGCGATTCGGTCTTGAAGGTGGAGAGAGTTTGATTCCCGGAATGAAGGCTTTGATCGACCGAAGCGTCGATTATGGCGTCAAGGATATCATCATTGGCATGCCTCATCGTGGACGTCTCAACGTGCTCTCCAACGTCGTCAGGAAACCCAATGAGTCTATTTTCAGTGAATTTGCCGGTACTGCCGAGGCCAACGAAGAGGGCTCTGGTGATGTCAAGTACCACTTGGGTATGAACTTTGAGCGTCCCACTCCGTCTGGAAAGCGCGTGCAACTGTCCCTTGTCGCCAACCCGTCCCATCTTGAGGCTGAGGACCCCGTTGTGCTTGGAAAGACCCGCGCCATCTTACACTACAACAACGACGAAAAGGAAGCTGTCAGCGCCATGGGTGTTCTTCTGCACGGTGATGCCGCTTTTGCTGCACAGGGTGTCGTCTACGAAACCATGGGCTTCCACCAGCTGCCCAGCTACCACACTGGCGGAACCATTCACATTGTTGTAAACAACCAGATTGGTTTCACCACTGATCCTAGGTTTTCGCGCTCTACTCCTTACTGCTCTGATATCGCCAAGGCCATTGATGCGCCCGTCTTCCACGTCAACGGTGATGATGTTGAGGCTGTCAACTTTGTCTGCCAGCTCGCCGCTGACTTCCGCGCCGAGTTTAAGAAGGACGTCGTCATCGACATGGTTTGCTACAGGAAGCAGGGTCACAACGAAACGGATCAGCCTTTCTTCACTCAGCCCCTCATGTACAAGAAGATCTCACAACAGCCCCAAACGCTGGACATCTACACCAAGAAGCTCCTCGAGGAGAAGACTTTCACCAAGGAGGACATTGATGAGCACAAGGCTTGGGTCTGGGGTATGCTAGACGAGAGCTTTAACCGCAGCAAGGACTATGTTCCCAACTCCCGGGAGTGGCTCACCTCTGCATGGAACGGCTTCAAGACACCGAAGGAGCTTGCTACCGAGGTGTTGCCTCATCTGCCGACTGCCATTGAAGAGTCGCAGCTGAAGCACATCGCCAAGGTGATCGGAGAGGCGCCAGAGGACTTTAACGTACACAAGAACTTGAAGCGTATTTTGGCTGGTCGCACCAAGACGGTCATGGATGGCCAAAACATTGACATGGCTACTGCTGAAGCGTTGGCATTCGGAAGTCTGTGCATGGAGGGCCACCACGTCCGTGTTTCTGGACAGGACGTGGAGCGTGGAACCTTCTCTCAGCGTCACGCTGTACTCCACGACCAGGAGACGGAGAAGACATACACACCCCTGCAAAACCTCAGCCAGGACCAGGCAACATTTACCATTTCCAACTCGTCTCTCAGCGAGTACGGAGTGTAAGTAATGATAATTTCTGTTTTGATATATCACATTGACTAACCCATTCCAGGCTCGGTTTTGAATACGGATACTCACTGTCGTCGCCCAACGCGCTTGTCATGTGGGAGGCCCAGTTCGGTGACTTTGCCAACACTGCTCAGGTCATCATCGATCAGTTCATTGCATCAGGTGAAGTCAAGTGGCTTCAGCGTTCCGGTCTCGTCATGAGCTTGCCACACGGTTACGATGGTCAAGGTCCTGAGCACTCTTCGGGACGTATCGAGCGTTACCTGCAGCTGTGCAATGAGGACCCGCGCATCTTCCCATCGCCAGAAAAGCTTGATCGCCAGCACCAGGACTGTAACATGCAGATTGCTTACACCACAAAGCCATCTAACTTGTTCCATCTTCTCCGTCGCCAGATGAACCGCCAGTTCCGCAAGCCGCTCGTCCTTTTCTTCTCCAAGTCACTCCTCCGTCACCCAATTGCGCGCTCGAGCATTGATGAGTTCACCGGAGACTCGCACTTCCAGTGGATCATCGAGGACCCAGCGCACGCCAGCGGAGAGATTGAATCACACGAGGGCATCAACCGCGTCATTCTCTGCACCGGTCAGGTTTACGCGGCGCTTGTCAAGGAGCGTGAGGCTCGTGGAGAGAAGGATGTGGCGATTACCCGCATCGAGCAGCTCAACCCATTCCCATGGCAGCAGCTCAAGGACAACCTCGACTCATACCCCAATGCACAGAACATCATCTGGTGCCAAGAGGAGCCGCTCAACGCAGGAGCTTGGAGCTTCACACAGCCCAGGATTGAGACTCTGCTCAACCAGACGGAGCACCACAACAGGAGACACGTCATGTACGCTGGACGTAACCCTAGCGCATCTGTAGCGACTGGACTCAAGGTATCGCACAAGAACGAGGAGAAGGCGCTGCTGGATATGGCCTTCACGGTCAAGCAGGATAAGCTGAAGAGCGAGTAAGGGAGTGGGTTGGACTTGTAATAGAGGTCAGGATCATGATTGGTTGCATTGCTGGATTCCCCCCTTGGTGCAATAGATAGAGTGAGGGTTGGGGATGTGGGCTTTGCAGGATTGTTCCGTTGAGCATTTTCATCACTGCGGATGTAGGTTTACTGCGTGTAGAGTATCAAAAGCTGGATCTTACCTTGTTACTATGTTGTTATCTGCCGTGGGCTGACATGGGCTGTGCTCTGTTTTTGGTAATTCTTTGCTGAGATCACGTGGCTGCGCGGATAAACAAAGGGCAGCGGGTAAGGCAGGGTGGTCGTGTGCCGTCACGTCCGCGGGTCGGAACAGGTCGGAAAGACGTCAGTGGGCGGTGGGGGAGGAGCCAGCCCGCCCCGCTCACCCCTCGCTGCAGCCCCTCCACTTTTTTGCGTCTCCGCACATGCATCTTCGCCTCCAACTACGCGCTCCCGCAACAAAGCGCGTCCATATCCTCTCCTCGGCAATACCCAGACACCCTCACCCATTCCTCGTCGGCTCTACTTGTCGCGACCGTCGGTCTTCCTTCGGATCGCCCGTGGCTGACACATGCGGCTGGAACATCGTGAAGTGTCCTGTGACGCCCGATCAGTTGCCGAGGGATGGCTATAGCTTGCTGGCTCGCTCCATTCCGGCCAACGCATCTGCCAAACAAATGCCACAGAAGTGTGGTCCGCCTGTCCGACTCTACCCACCCTGACTTCATAACAAACCTCAGCTCCGCTTTTTGCTTCAATTGAACCGCATAGATTTTCACCATCGTCTCCCAAGCTTCTCCATCTCCCACATCCATCTTTCCCATCTTTCCTTCTCCGCTCATACACCTTCTCCATTGCGCCTCGTCCACACCCCCGTTGCAGCAATCCTCTGTCGTGAACTGTATTATATTGTCGCACACATACATATACGCTCACAATGGCTTCCACCACAAACGGCGACAGCAATCCAGTTGCTCAGGAGAAGATCAACACCAACATCATCACCCTCACTCGATTCCTGACCGAAGAGCAAACAAAAGTCAAGGAGGCGACGGGAGATTTCACGTGCGTTAATTTTTCCGGATCGTCCTGACACGGAAAAACTAACTGTTTTGCTACAGACTGCTATGTCACGCGCTCCAGTTTGCCTTCAAGAGCATTGCTTACTACATTCGGAGAGCGTCATTAATCAATGTAGGCAAATTCCCTCAAAGATTATCCGTACCCACAAACTGACTTGAGCAGCTCACTGGCCTCCAAGGCACATCCAACACAACCGGTGATGACCAGAAGAAGCTCGACGTGATTGGCGATGAGCTCTTCATCAGCGCAATGCGCTCGTCAGGTCGCGTGCGCCTCCTCATTTCCGAGGAGCAAGAAGAAGCCATCATCTTTGACGAATACCCCAATGCGCGTTACGCCGTAGCCTGCGATCCCATCGACGGTTCCTCTAACCTCGACGCCGGTGTCTCCGTCGGCACCATCTTCGCCGTGTACAAGCTCCCAGAAGGCGCAAAGGGCACAAAAGAGGAGCTCCTCCTCCCCGGCACCGAGATGGTCGCCTCAGGCTTCACCATGTACGGCGCCTCTGCCCAATTGGTCATCACCATGAAGGGCGGCAACGTCAACGGCTTCACCCTCGACAACGCCTTTGGCGAGTTCATCCTCACACACCCTAACATGAAGTGCCCCAAGACACGATCAATATACTCGGTCAACGAGGGAAACAGCATGTACTGGGAACAGCCCGTCAAGGAGTGGTGCGAGAGCTTGAAGAACCCTCCCGAGGGCGGAAAGCCATACAGTGCGCGCTACATTGGTTCCATGGTGGCAGATGCGTACCGAACACTGCTGTACGGAGGCATCTTTGCCTACCCTGCCGATAAGAAGACTCCCAAGGGCAAGCTTCGTATTCTGTACGAGTGCGCTCCTATGGCTATGGTTTTTGAAAATGGTACGTTAGCTCTTTCTTTTCCCTCATTCAAGATTGGTTCTTTGAATGACGCTAACAAACTATGCAGCTGGCGGTTTGGCAGTAAATAGCAGCATGAAGCGCATGCTCGAGGTTGTGCCCGAGCACATTCACGACCGATCCGGTATCTTCCTGGGTTCAGAAGGTGAGGTACAAAAAGTCATTGATGCGCACAAGAAGTATCAGAAGTAATGGCCTTGCGATGTTTTACGCGGTTGGGACGAGTGCAAAAAAAGCTAATCGACGTATCTTTGCAATATATCCTAGCAGTAGTTTTATGTAAGGTTGTATAATGACGTGAGACTGAATGATATCCACCTACTTTTCAAGGGAACCTGGGCAGTGGACGTGATGAATTCACCTCGCAACGTCCTTATCAAAACAACTCCATCATCGTCACCATCATCAAGACATGACTGAGCATTTGCAACTTCTATTCGGGGTATAAAACTATATTCCCTAACATAGCCGCCATTCTCGCTTCGAGCTATCCAGTCTTTTTACCAGATGGCCTCGAATACCTGCTAACACTATGCACCACCCCACATCCACACTATCATCTACCCTTTCATTCCATCATCCATAATCCCCTTTCCCATTCCCAGTCCGAATTCGAGACGCCGAAATTCCGTTACGCTGAAAGCCAGCCCCGTCAACCATTGATGGGAGAGCCTGGCTTCTGAGGTATCAAACTGTTTGCGCGAACAAAGTCCCACCGCACACCCACTCATCCTGTGTCGTCAGGGACGGGGTGCCGTCTATCATACATAGGAAAAACAAATCAGTGAAAAAAGGAAACGTTGGGAAGAAAAGAGGGGCCACCCGACTCGTAAGACAGAGTTTGGGCGACCCTAGTCATGACGTCCGACGTTCCAATCAAGGAGTCAGTCGCCAAAAGAAAGTATTGTTGTCGACTCGCCGCAGGGCCACGACTCATCGAAAATGTAAAAGGAGGGGACATCGAATCATAAGAAACTTTTGGGGTACAATCGGTCATGAAAGCCGTCCCGTGTCATGAGAAAACCGTTACTCGTGCGCCATTCGCCATTCAAGGAAATCATCCGACCATCATAACTTGCTGCCGTTCGAAGGTATCGCGGACCGAACCCTACTCAGTGGCAACTAGAAAGAGGTTTAAGCTTTCTCCTCTTTGGGCTCCTCCTTGGGGGCTTTCTCTTCGGGCTCACCCTCTTTGTTCTTGACATATTCGTCATAGACGCTCATAGCCTCCTCAACCTTGGCGCGCAGAGCTGCCTCGTCAGAAGTACTGGATAGGTTAGTACAACGGCTAAGCAAAACAAGGGGAAGGTGATACATACAGGTTGATCAACTCGCTGTTGTCCATCTCGAGAAGCATACCGGTGATCTTGCCAGCGAGCTCGGGCTGCATTTCAGCAATCTTGGGGTAGAGAGCCTCACCGAGCATCTGCTTCTGCTGACCAGGAGCAGCGCCGCTCAGAGCGCTCATGTCGACACCAGCGCCGGCAGGACCGCCGCGTCCGCCTTGAGGGTAACCGGGCATGGGAGACTGACCAGGTCGGCCGCCCTGGGGCATGTTGCCGCGACCAGCACCTTGAGGAGGGAATCCCTGACCGCCACGCATACCCGGACCACCGGCCATGGGGACTTGTGGCATACCAGGCATAGGAGCCATAGGGACACCGCCGCGACCACCACGTCCGCCCATGGCTTGCTGTGCAGCCTGTGCCAGCTGCATGTACTGCTGGTTCATGTACGAAGGAGGGAAGGCACCGGGAGCCATGCCAGGGGGCATGTACATGGGAGGCATCTGCTGACCGTTGGGGCCGCCACGGCCGCCTTGCTGACCAGGCATACCGCCAGGGAAGCCAGCACCACGGCCACCTTGTTGGCCGGGCATACCAGCGGGGAATGGCATCTGACCGCGACCACCAGCAGGGAACATCATGGGCTGCTGACCAGGGGCAATGAACATCTGAGGAATGCCACCGAACTGCTGCTGTTGCTGTTGCTGCATACGGAGCTGGTTGCGAGCCTGGATGGTAGCCTCAAGCTGGTTCTTGCGGACGTCCTTGCGCTGGGCAAGAGCAACGTAGAGGGGCTTGCCATCGATCATCTTCTGGTTCATCTCGGTGACAGCCTTGGTAGCCTCATCGGGGTTGCTAAAGCAGACGAAACCGAAGCCCTTGCTCTTGCCAAGAATCTTCTTCTCGCCCTTGATGGTGACCTTCTCACCAGGCTTGTTCTCGTCCTTCTTGTCATCAGCGCCCTCCTTGGGCTCCTCAGTCTTCTCAGCCTCCTCCTTGGGCTCCTCCTTCTTCTCATCGCCAGGGGTCTCAGAGCGCTCAGCAGGCATGGCATCGCGCATGACCTTGGCGGAGGTGATGGTACCGAAAGGAGTGAACATGTCGCGCAGTTTCTCGTCATCAACATCATCATTGAGGTTCTTGATGTACAGGTTGACACCCTGGTACTTGGACTGCTTCTCGAGGCGGGCGGCCTCGTACTGCTTGCGTAGCTCCTCCTCACGCTCGTGCTTCTTCTGGGCACGGCCGACGTAGAGCTTCTGACCGCGGAAGTCAGTATCGTTGAGGGCGTCAACGGCAGCAGAGGCAGCCTCGTGCTTGATGTAGTTGACAAAGCCGAACCCGCGGCTCTTTCCCTGCTCGTCGCGAGCAATGGACGCAGAAGTGATGTCACCGTGCTTCTCGAAGAGCTCACGGAACTCCTCGTCGGAGACATCAAGGTCAATGTTCTTGACGTAGATGTTGGTGAAGTTGGCCTTCATCTCCTCGAACTTGCTCATGCGCTCCTTCTTGGGGATGTGGTGGCCGACAAAAACCTTCTTCTCGTTCAACAACATACCGTTAACGTGCTTGATGGCGTTGTTGGCAGCCTCGGCGGTTTCGTAGTGAACGAATCCGTAACCCTTGGAGTTGCCAAGCTCATCCTGAGCGACCTTGCAGCTGAGGATGTTACCGAAAGCGGCGAAGGTGTCGTGAAGTGCCTTGTTGTCAATGGCATGGTCCAGGTTCTTGATGAAAACGTTGCCTTGGCCAGTCTTGCGCAGAGCGGGGTCACGCTGGGACCACATGATACGGCAAGGCTTGCCCTTGATAACAGTGTAATTGAGCTCTTCGAGGGCCTTCTCGCCGTCCTCAGAGCTGTTGTAGTTAACATAGGCGTAACCGAGCGAGCGACGGGTAACAGCGTCACGGCAGACACGGATGGAAGCGACTTGGCCAATGGAAGAGAACAGCTCGAAGAGCATGGCTTCGGTGACAGAAGGGTCGAGCTCGCCGACATAGAGCGAGGCCGAGTTTTGGTTATGGGCGGGGGCTGCAGAGGTCGGGGTGGGGGCTTCGGCCTGGGCAGCAGCGACGTTGGTGTTGATCTGAGCGCCGTTGGCGTCAGCACCGTCCTGGACGGGCGAGGTGGAGTTTGCGACTTCAGACATGGTGTCTATCTACAAGGCGGGGTGTCAGTTGAGCGACAGAAAGTAGCGTGAACAAATATTGCGGGCAGGCGCATGCGTGACTTGGGCAGGTGCGCTCGCTTCGCAAAAAAAGTTTAGGACACTCACCTGAACCTTGCTGAAAGTTGCAACAGGAGCCGTGCGGGGTAGCAGAAGCGGTAGAAGCGGTCCAAGAGCAGAGTTGCTGCGGACACACTGATTTTCTTCTTCTGGGCGAAAAAGGAGGACTCAAGCAAGACGTCTGTCGGGTATAGGCGACAGGACGAGACGAAGAGTGGGTGGTTGTCGTCGTCGGACGGGCTTTTCTTGTTGTTTTCTGTATTTTTTTGTTTCTTTTTGTGTTATGTACGGTCCACTGGGAACCGGGGCTGGAAGAGCTGGTGAGTGTTGTTGGGGTGGGTAAGCGTTGGAGGTGGCAGACACGACGAAGTCATCAGTCTTTATGGGCAGGTGTGTGCGGCGTTTTTTTTGATGGTCCGTGCGCTTTCCCCACTAGCCGGTTTGGGGGTGCCGCAGCCAAGGCGGTGAATGAAAGAAGGCTGCAGTACGACTGACAATGACAACAGAAGGGCAGACCAGGGCGCAACTGCGTCCAAGTTTCGAGAGCAGATCAGCGTAAAGCCCATCTCTTGCGTCTGATCCTGTGAACACCCACCACAGACAAGTATAACGGTTATCAGAATGGTGGATCCTTTGTATCACATGTCAGATAGTGCGCCCAGGTGGGAAGAAGGGGCGTTTGAGGCCAAAAACATCATTTCAGCGATGTTTGCCAAGCGCATCTCTTCAGGAGAGATGAAAACGAAGCACCAAGTGTGATTGGCCCCTGTGACTAGCACAGCAAAAGGAGAAGACGGTCAGTAGTGCAGTGAGGGGTAGTCGGTGGAGGCCAGATATCCTGGTGTAGCAAGTGCATGCTGCAGGGCCATGCACATCAACTGAACACCGATCCTGTACGACGGAAGCAACCGCACTCGCCGGGCGTAACCATGTCATAGTCAGAAAACTGCCAAACAGTAATTTTGTATCCAACGGCTGCCCAAACAGACGTTTCAAACGGGTATCGATACGGTGCGTGAATACAGAAAGAAAAGGACAGCAAAGTCATGAACCATGTACCCATATGCTCCATTCACTCTCGCAGAGTGTCATCCCAACCCCCTTGCTCTGCCAGATGCTCCTCCACGCGTCGTTTGCAGTCTTCCAAGCCTTGTCCAAGCGCTTCATTCCATTGGCTCTCCACTAGGCCAACCTTCTCCTTCAAGTCATCAGTCAATCTCCTCTCTTCATCAGCCCTAATAGCCTTCATCTCTTGGTTTACCCCTGCTAGATCCTCACCCTCTAGAAGCCTTTGTGTTTCGAGGAGTCGTGAACCTGCAGTCATGACGCCTGTCTTGACCTCGTGCAATAGACACAACAAATTAATCTGCGACTCGATGAACTGATACGCAGAGCGACCAGCGTGTGCGAGAAGAGTGTAGAGATACTGTAGCGGGTAGTCGTGATAGGCTGGTGTCTCCTCGTACTCTTGAGGCGGCACCAGGATCCCAAAGCCTTGTAGGTTTCGAGGAACCTGCTGTACAATAGCAAGCAGGCCTGGTGCAATATCCCAGAAAGCAGAAAGCTGAGTCTCAACTCCCCGCGTCACGTTTCGTTCAATGACGTCTATAAAGTCTTCGTAGCGTTTGAGTGTTTCCTTCTCAAAGGCAACTTTGCGATCTTGGCCGTCGTGCCGGAAGAAGCTTGTGGCTTCCTTTACCTTTTGTTCGTTCTTGGTTTGAACATAAGGCAAAACAATGATGTCCCGATAAAGGTCATTTCGTTCATCTTCCAACTCGTACATCTCTTTATGTAGTTGTTCCCGCGCCTCAAACAGCCACTTGAGCAAAGTAAGCATCTCTAGAAGCTCTGGTTTTTCGTCACCCTCTTCTTGTGTCTGATTGGGATCTGGCTCCTGTTTCAAGCGTCCTTTAAGGTGCTCCATGGAAGCTGTAGCCTTGGTGATGCGCTCGCAGAACATGGCATGGAGTGGATTGGCCACTTCTGCCTGGAATGTGTCGAATATCCATTGGACTACGTCCTGTGCCCTTTGATGCTCGCGACTCTCAAAGTCTGCCTCTGCTTTAGCGGCATCAGCAAACGACATGACCCCATTCCGGACATTATCCTGAATGTTATATCTCAGTTGCGCGCGTCGGTCAGACAAAGATGCATTCTCTTGTTCTTTTCGAGCCTCGATCTTTGTGTTAAATTTCACCTTGGTGTTCTTAACTTCATCGAGTTCCGAGAGAGTTCGCAAACTGCTTCGGATACTGGCCAGATCTGGGTGACTGTTGTTGACAGCGGGGTGATGTCGTGGGTACGAAGGGGGGAGCGTGACAAGCCGCGACACATCCAGCTTATCAGGGTCAGGCGTTGCCGTAGCGGATCTCTGGTAGTAGCCGTAGCCCTGTTGTTGCTGCTGTAGCTGTTGCTGCTGTTGCGGCAGCGGCTGTTGGCCTTCCTCATGCAGGCCAACCTTCTCCGGTGGGTATTCATTGGGTCCATACGCTGGTCGACTACTGGATTCGCCTCGCTGCCTTGGAGCGTTCGCATCCATACCGGCCCACTGCAGACTTTCACGAGCTTCTTTCGGCAAACTCATGTACTTGGACTCTCTTTTGCTTCGCTCCAATCTCCTTCCACCACCAACTCCAGAAGATCCGCCATCACTCTCCCACCAACGGCTTGCGGACCGACCTCTTGAGTCTTGTTCATCAGGAATAGTACTCATGGCCATGCTAGGGATAGGCGAGAGCGAGGGGTGGTAGTTATTAACCCAAGACGCATCCCGAGCTTTCTGGCTTGAGGCACTAGAGGGTGAAGCAGGTTCTGTATGAGGAGTAAAGTTGCCAATTGATGATGCAGGACTCGCAGCGGTCGTAGGCATCGAATTGGAGAAGCGAGTGTCAGGAGATTCTCCTGCGACAGACCCTTGCGACCTTCTGCTGGCATGTCCTGCGGGGGTCTTTTGCGTGTTTGGCGTGACTGACCTGCGTCCCGAATTGCCATAGGAGCGCCACAAGTCTCTCGTTAAATCCATGATATCGCCCGCCATGGCATCGAAAGCCCCAGAGTAACGATCCCGGCGGAGTCGAGATTCAGTTACAATAAACTCTGCAAACAACTCCAGTCTGTCTTGATCGGTTTCGGCAGCCATCTCTTTCTCAATGAACTGTCGATGACGTTCCATAGAGGCACGGGCAAAGGCATGAATGCCCGCCGGCCTAGGTGTGGTTACCGTAGAATCCGGGCCCCCGACACGAGAGGTACTTGGTGTATTCATGGCCGAATCGTTTGCAGCTTCTGATTGACGAGTCAGGTCTGCATCTCTCTCATCTCCATAAATATGGAGTGGTGGGGTGGGTAGCGCTTTGGAAGGGAGCGGGACTGGAGCTTTCTGGGCTGAACGACTGAGATGTTCCATACCTGGCGAAAAAGGCGGCGTCGGCGCCCCGGCAAGTGCAGACCTGGGGGGTGCATCGATTCGAGGTGTAGAGTTTGTTGACCCAGAATCTTCAAAGATATTTCCGCTTCTTGGCCCACTGCTCTTTGGCGTACCCCTGGTGACAGCGCCACGGCGGGTCAAACCACCTTCGGGTGTTCCCAAATCGAGATTGGCAGGCTTTGCGGCTTCGTTCTCTAGATCTTGCGCCCATGGGTTGTTACTCGGTTCGGCTCGTTGTTCCCGCGCCGCTCGGCTCTCACTCCTTCGCTCCCGGATGCCTCGTGTGCTTGCATCGCGTCTGTTTGGAGTTTGATACAAAGTGCTGTTCGAACCTGATGTGGTGGTTGGCCCAGACGAAATCGAAACGCTTCCACTCTCTGATGATGCTGCGGGCTGTTCGGAAGAGCGAACGGTAGGGGGGCTTGTGTCGATATACAGGCCATGAGCTGCAGGTGATCTTGGACGAAGGTTTGTCGACTCATCTTGCCAACCCATGGGCGTCGGTGGGATTGGTGTTAATGACGTCTGACCAGGTCTTCTCGTTGGGGGCGCCGAGGGCAACACAGGCATTCGGCTAGAGCTTGGTTCTGCTCCAGGTCCCATACTCTGCGACCTCGAACTGCTGGGAGGAGGGCCGGGCGGGGGCGGGGGTAATGGCACATTACGATTCCAGCTTCCTGGTGGGACAATGGGCGATTCATCGATGGGTGTCCGAGTCTCATAGCCTGGTACACCGGCAGAAGCCGCCCTTCGAGAAGTCGGGGGTCTGATAGGTGACTGCGTATCGGGACTGTACCGTCGATCCAGGAATGCATTTGGTGTGTAGCTGTCTCAATGTTAGTCTTGGCATCATACCTGCTTGATTTGTTCGTGGACATACGTCGACGTAGCTCGCTGTGCAACCAGCCCAGGGGAAGCAGGTGCTCTCTGGATGGCATCAGAAGTACTGATATGAAGCGAATCAATGTTGCTCGGAGCAGGGCTATGGTCACTGTTCCGATTCCTAAAGGACGAAAGGCTGAACTTGGAAGTCAGTTTGTCGCGCGACGCCGACCGACCTGTACCGTTCCTTCCCGGTGGAGGGGGAAACTGCTGGTTCGATATCACACTTGTGGCGCTCGAGGGTATGACAATGGAGGTAGGCCGACTGTGGTAGCCTGAGATGGGACGCGCCGATGGCGGATTGCTGGTCGGCGGCGGGGGCGGCGGAGGGTGGGGAAACGTATTGGCAGTGAGCTGTGGCGACGAAGTGGTGCTGGTGCTCAGTGACTGCGAGATGTTTGGGTTCTGACCAGGCGAATATGGAGGTGGCGGGGAGGGCATCGAGGCTGGTAGTGTTAGCATCACCCATTTTGATGTGTCGAGTCGATTGTCTCGGCGGTGAGGAAGGAGTGCACAATGCCATGATATGCTCGACACAGGATTTGTTGCACACTTGAGAGAGAAGGAAAGCAGGTCTACGGAATCTACTACATAGCCTAGGGAGGAGAGAAGAAAGAGAAAAATTGCGTGTACCTTCCATGCCCGTCACGTCATGCAGCCTCGAGGGCACCGATATCTGGCTGTGCTGGACATGCTGTCCATTGACACTCCCACCCCGCGACCATTGTTGGGGATTGTACGGCGCGGCTGGAGCAGAGCCTCGCATGGCCATGGGTGAAGCAGCCGCGACGGGAGAGGGCGCATACGTCGAGGGCGTGAGTGAGGGCGAGAAGGGCAGGCTCAGCGACGAGGCCGTAACGGGCGTGGAGCCATGCAGATAGGCGGGACCAGAGGGCGGCGGTGGCGCAAGGGTGGTGTTGAGAAGTGGCGGTTGCACAGCGAAGCGCCTGGGAGATATCTGCGGCGCCTGGAGGTGAGTGGGATGCGGTGAAGGCGGCGGGGGAGGCAGTCGGGGAGAAGGCGGTGGGGCAGGACTGTAGGCCTGCTCTGAAGCCATAGCGACTAGTATGTATGGAGGAGCAATCGTCCTCTCGGTTTTACTCCGTGCTGGGTTCGTCGACGAGAACAGTTAGCCCTCAGCGGCTCCGACGAGCGGGCGTGGGCGAATCCAGCAGCAGAGGAGAGAGCGGGCGACGATGGGGCGCTGCGCCAGGCGGGTGGTTGTCACCCTAGACGAGACTGCAGGGTCATGCTGCTGTGTATTGGTGAAAGGGTGAAGATGGACGACGGCGGCCAATTCGACGCCTGGCGGTTCGGCGGCGATCATGGCGGCGCACACGGGTTTAGAGGCAGTCTTGACTGTTGCTTGTCCAGCGAATGGGCGCCCCTTGATGCACTCGGCGACCAGGGCCACCTGCACCATCCCTGCCCGTCGACAAGACGTCGGCGGCTAAGTAAAGAAGATGCCCACTGCATGTCCCCAGCCTGCATGGCGCTCCATGTGCGTGTCTCCTGATACTGCGCCCTCTAGTCCGTTTGTCGACGGTGGCCATGTCCCTGCTCCGGTCAGTCAGTCAGTCAGTCAGTCAGTCAGTCCAGTGCGTCCGTGGTGCTGCTGTACGCGGACACTTGCCATGTTACCCTGTCCAAAGTAAGTATCCGAGTGCCGTGCAGGGTGCATGCGGCGCGGCACTCGAACGCCATGCATCCCCACACGCCGCGATATTATTAGTAGCACCACTCGGCCCCACTTCTTTCGTCCCAACCCCCATCACACTCCAACGCTCTCCATCCATGACACATGCTGATGCTCTCACTCTGACACCACACATCTGCTGCGTGTGACTGACAAACTTTCGGTTGTAATGCTTAGCACAACATGCTGGGGTATGTCTATCTATGTATATACCGTGCATCCTTCCCAAAACGCCACGCTCAAATGCCTAATCCGCAAAAACCACAATGCCAAACTTAGTAAACTCCGCCATGCGCACTCTACTTACTGCCTTTCTCGTCCTTGGTTACCGGAACCGGCTCGTCATCATCATCCTTGCTCTTCTTCTTCTCTTCCTTGCGGCGGCGCTCATTCTTAAGCGCCTGCTGCACCTTTTCATCCTTTTCGTCCTGCAGCTCATCCCACTCAACATCGTATTCGTTCGCAATCGCTTTGATTTCCTTGCGGAGAGTGTTGCCATCTTCAATCAGCGCCTCCCACTTGCGCAGATCAAAGTTGTGCTGCTGGTAGAGTTTCTGCTGTCGACGAGACACAGTAAAGTTCATGGCCGAACGATAACTAACTTCGCGGTTATGGTACAGGAACCAGACGTAACCACCAATAAGTGTCGAAAGACCAACAAGATACTGCAGTCATGTTAGCCTTGCACAGTCTAAACAGTGAGTTTGAAGAAGCTTACCGTCACAGGTTCCATAACGTCCCATCCTAGCTCAGTCTGGAACGTGAGGTAATAGACAACGCACCACCATCCTACAATTCCACCAAACCCAGCCATGGCTACCCTTTTGGCACCCAGCTGCGCTAGATCATCGCACTCCTTCTTGACGTCGGCCATGGCGCTAATCTTCTTTGATATTTTACGTAACCGCATTCGCAGATAGTAAGTTCTGTCGTTGAAGCTGGGCACACCAACTCGGATTTCTTCGGGCGCGCCTTCGATCTCAATTGCAAACTCTTGCCCTCGGGCAGCGTCACGAATGAAGTCACCAATCTCGGTCGACGAAGACCATCGTACAAATCTGCGCTCTCCTTCTTTGTCTGAAGAGGCCTCGTGACCTTGGCCAGAGTACGACTCTACCCCTCCCTCTCCGGGCCCACCTCGTAGCTCCTCTGCTTGTTCTGGCATCATCCTATCGCGCGTGCCAAGTTTGCCTGTCTTGTGGATTTTACCGTCGATGCGGATCTCATCGACCTGCTCAAAGTCTTCTTCTCCTTCTTGTTGGCTCAAGCTTTCCTTTTCACTGCTGACTGGCGTTTTCTTCGTGTCCCCTGACTCTTCCTCTGGTTGTACTGAATCTTCAGCCCGAAAGTACACGTGTGGCTGCCGCTCACGACCTTGCTTGTCTTTGATTGTAGGAAGCTCAGCCTGTATCAGACGCTCAAGATATGAGATAGGCTGCTGTGGATGTACCAGGAGTGCCAGCGGTTCAATGTCCTTGCGATCGGTATTCTGGTCGCTAGTGGTGAGGGGGAGAATGATCTTCAGCATGCGAGACGGTGTAGTTAACAATTTCCCTGTCTCGTGTTAACAATTGTCTTCGTGTATTCATTAGCAAAAACATGCCCTTGGTCATCGCTCCAGCACTCCTCTGTCGCGCAACAGGCGGCGTATCGCTTCCCTCTCTATGCCATGGCGTGCGTATCTGCTTGCCCTTGTCTTCTTTCAGCTTCTGTGCGAAATGGTCCTTCTCCTCCTGCGTTATGTTTTCGTTGAGTTCTGCAGCGGGCCTGGCATTGCTATTTGAGTAATCGCCATATTTGTCAAGGTCCGATTGTCTCCGATTTGTCAAGCATCGAAGTTGTGAGAACACGCCTTGTCGTATTGATGCAGCAGGAGAACTGCGAGTAAATAAGGGTGCACAGCGGGCCGACGGAAGCGTGCTGACGCGAGGGAGCGATGCCAACGCGATCAGTCGATGTCTCATGACTGGCAGACTGACTGAGGCTATCTGCAGGTGCAATGGCAAGCTAATAGGACGTGTATTGGGTCTCACGAGTCGACGGGTGTCATTGTAGAAGAGGTCCACGCGACAGACAAGGTTACAGAGTTCCAGACTGGCATACGTCATTGTTGATCATCCAGTGGCTTGAGAGTGTGGCGGTGATACTCCACAGCATCTGCGCCTCAACATCGCTAAAACATTACATCATTTTATTGGGACTTCTCTACCTCGACAATGGACTTTGCGAGCTGCGAGAACCCCATCTCTCACCTCGACTATGAGGTCAGGGTCCGCTGCTACTAAAAATCCTCTATCCATGCCGGTTAGCAAGGATCATGCGACTAGCCAAAGTCCACATCCACACATGTGAAATTCTGTGCATCCGTATGTGGATACTATTACACCTCGTCCGAGTATTCTGCGAATCGACCCGACAAATATGAAGATCTCGTAAATCTGGTCCGGCCTAACTTGATGCTCTATAGTGGGTTTGCGTCTTATTTCCGGGCTTTGATCCTTGGATGGTTGTGCTGTTAGTTACAGGATCGCCTTGCACTAGATTGGGTATGTCAAGCGAAATGGTATAGAGGGCGAGTTCTTCGCTCCGACGACAGTGTCTTTGAATGTTTTAAATGTCACACGCTTCACAACTGGTGGCCCAAATTCCATTGCCAAGCAGCTCAACATGGCCGCATTGGCTCACTTTTACCTTGGTTATGCTGGATTATGGGCAACATTGACCACAACCCATGCGACCATCTGGCTCGAACATTCTCTGTTTCTCAGTTCCCGCGTTCTGAAAAGGTAATTTGCGATTACAAGAAGACGTTAGAAATCTAACTTTCGGCTGATGGGGACAAGAACTAGACTCCCCGGATTGTAGTGGTAGCAGTCACTGAGAACAGCTTGCCAAAGCCCCATGAAGACGTAATCTTCTTGACTGTCGGCAAGAGTTGTTAGTCCTTTTTTTCTTTTTCCTGGTGCCTGTCGATTAGGTGCGAGCTCCCATCCCCTCGGAGCTGAATGCAGCTCTTCGTTTGTTCTTTTTCCCAGCAGCGACGGCGTACATGCTCTTAGCGTAAGGGGTAAGCCGCATGGAATCGCTTACAAGGAACTGATCTAGGCCCGCATCTAAACAAACATGGTGCATATTGTATGTAGCCTTGGTACGGCTGTTGGTTGGCGCCCGCATTCTTGGTGTTTCTTGAGGCGAGACAGTGAGGTTGGACTGATTTGGAGAAACATTCCTCGGAATGTTTGCGCTTGAGATGGATGCACGTCCATCTGTCCATGTCGATCATGATTGTACGACGTACAAAGTTTGAAATGAATAGCATTTCGGCATAATCAGCTGTCACGGGTCTGTATATACCTGTCAGCCGTTTCAAGAAGACCGCGGCCTGTCGGACAGCTGTCAAAACAAAGTGCATGTGCGCTGACAGCGCAAGCCTCAGTGGTGTTTCAATACATGTAAGTGACGACTGACTCCAGACTGGCGTATCCACGGGCATTGTACTATGTTTGAAGGCTTATTGGAAAGGTCGTCCAAGAAGAGAAGAACAAACACAAAGATCTAGAGTAGGGTCCACGGCATCTTGTTTGCGACGTGTCCACAGGTGGCGCATACTGCACAGGTGCACGCTATGCAGCAGAAGAAAGGAACTGCCTAGTCCATGAATGTACCAATATATGTATACGGTCGTGTATGAGAATACGGACGAGTAAGCGACGGGAATTTGTTCTCCGGGGATGGCGTGTGCAAAGGCCGTTGGTGCATTATTTACAAGGGGCGTGGATGTTGTATGTAAGGACATATGCAGAGTATCATCAAGGAGTTGATAATAAGGCAAACCACGCGGGTGAGGGATGGGCCGAGGTCCCGATGCGGGTTAGTAGGCGGGCAAACATCCCTGGAAGTCTGTTTGCCAGATGTCGCTCATCATCATCATCATCAGCAGCAGCAGCAGCGGTACCCAGCAAAGAGCCCAATGGGGACGGGCGTGTGTGTTTGTTCGCAATGCAGACAAGCGTAGCGTACTTGGTCGCGTCACGCAAGAAGCGACAACGGCGAGGATATGCAGGTGAGGGAGGCACTGGGGCGATTGCGAATGCCCAGGGCTGGCAAAATCTCCACTTGGTGCTCTGAAAAAAAAACCATTAACGCGACTAGGCCGGTCGCCGCGAACCGTCGCTTGGCTCGGCCCACCTTATTTCGATGCGGTCGCCCATCCGGCAAGGCCGCCAAACTGTTGACAGGATTCCATTTGCAATCGGTCAAGTGCGCCTTGAGGCTGCTGTGGCTGCCGTGATAACAGCGATTCGTCCCAGATAGCAGAGGCGAAGTCCAACTGTAGGTACAGGTCACTCAGACAGCGCTCTCGGCCGCCTCCGCATCCCCCCCTCATCCAGAGATACGGATCGACTGTCGTGGCGGTCCTAGGAAAAGCATACCAATGCGCTTAAGTGTATTGGTTGCAACAGGCGAGGTGTCGTGCCGCACATTCACTACAGTACGTTTCCCCAGTCGACAGTAGTACCCAGCACCGGCCGGCCGCCTCCTTCACGCGCACGAATCCGAGACACCCTAGCTTACCGTGATGTGGGCTCGCGTGGACTGTCAGCCTATACCCGCTCGAGTAAAGCCTGATCAGCCTGGTATCTGCCATTGGCTCTCTGTGGGACGACGAACGCGACAGGGTTTGGGCCTCGCCGCCTGCCCTTATCTTTTTGGTGCGGCAGCATGCTAAATGCGCTTCATGTCCTGTAATACGCATTTACTTGACTTAAAAAGCTCTCTTTGCCGGCGCAAATCCACAGGGCAGAGCTCGACGTCGATCCCTCTCACAGCTTGGTCCACTTTACGGCAACTGGCACCGCTGCAACTCACGCTCTCTCACTCACTCACCCACTCGCACACTCAACCCCCAAAATCTCAATCGCCACCCCACGGCATCACTGAAATTTCTGCATCATGTCCGGCTTGATCCACAAGATCAATGCCGTCGTCGCGAGCTCCCTCGTCGGCAGGTACTTTCGCCTTGAGGGCTCCGGTCATGTGTGTACATCCATTGCCAAAGTATATCATCATCAAAACATGCACTGACCAGTCCACAGCCCAAGGAGCGCAAAGGCAGTTACTTTACCACCGAGTTCCGCGCAGGCCTCGCGACCTTTTTCGCAATGGCCTACATCATCTCTGTAAACTGTATGTCAATTGCGCAATGCCATTGACCCTCGTCATCTGATGAATATGGACAGCATCGATCGTGTCAGACAGTGGTGGTACATGCGTTTGTCCTGGACTCCCCGACGACCCCATCTGTGAGACCAACGCCGAGTATGCGCTGTGCGTCCAGGAAATCAAACGCGATCTCGTCACCGCCACAGCTGCCATTTCCGCTTTGACATCCTTCTGCATGGGTCTGTTCGCCAACATGCCAATTGCACTCGCCCCTGGAATGGGATTGAACGCCTACTTTGCCTACACTGTTGTCGGATTCCATGGTACAGGTATGTCATGGGCGTACTCGATGTCTATATGGGACTCTGCTGATTTCTGTAAAAGGCATGGTTCCGTACGAGGTTGCACTCACTGCCGTCTTTGTCGAAGGTTTCGTCTTTGTAGGCCTTACCATTCTCGGTATCCGTCAGTGGCTCGCAAGGTACGTCATTCCAATTAGCTGTGTGCTCAGGTGTCTCTGCTCTTCATTAGAGTTGTAGTGTGTGTGTGGCTGAATTCAGCGCACTGTGCGACACAGTCTGACACTTGAAGCCACTCAATCTGCATACGTAGGCTAACCATATATCCAGGGCTATCCCCGCAAGTATCAAGCTCGCTACTGGTGTCGGTATCGGACTCTATCTCACCATCATCGGTCTCGCCTACTCTGCTGGTATCGGTCTCATCACTGGCGCTCAATCCACTCCTCTTGAGTTGGGTGGTTGTGTTCCCTCGGCCCAAGTTGATGGCGTTTGCCCAGGTGGTGCTAAGATGAGGAACCCAACCATGTGGATCGGAATCTTTTGCGGCGGTATCCTGACCGTCATGCTGATGCTCTACCGTGTCAAAGGCGCCATTATCATTGGCATCATGCTTGTGTCTATCATCTCCTGGCCCCGTACCACTAGCGTCACCTACTTCCCGCACACCCAGACTGGTGACTCCGCTTTCAATTTCTTCAAGCAGGTTGTTACGTTCCACCCGATTAGCAAGATTCTGGCTGTGCAAGAATGGGATGTTTCGGCGCACGCTGGTCAATGGGGTCTTGCTTTCATCACCTTCCTCTATGTCGACATTCTTGACTGTAAGCTACACACTATGCATCATTTTTGATACATATTAACATGTCCAGGCACCGGTACCCTCTACTCCATGGCCCGTTTCTGCGGTGCTATTGATGAGCGCACTCAGGATTTCGAGAACTCTTCCATTGCCTACTCTGTAGATGCGATCGGCATTTCTATTGGCTCGCTTATGGGCTGCCCTCCCGTCACTGCGTACATTGAGTCTGGTGCTGGTATTTCCGAGGGAGGCAAGACTGGTCTTACTGCCATGTTCACCGGGCTCTGCTTCTTCATCTCCATCTTCTTCGCTCCGATTTTCGCCTCTATCCCGCCATGGGCCACTGGCTGTACGTTGGTCATTGTCGGTTCCCTCATGGCTACCTCGGCCAAGGACATCAACTGGCGCTACCTGGGCGACTCCATCCCGGCTTTCCTCACCATTGCGGTTATGCCTTTCACATACTCGATTGCCTATGGTCTGATTGCCGGTATCTGCTCCTACATTCTCATCAACGCTATGGTCTGGCTGCTCGAGCTTGCGTCTGGCGGCCGTATCGTTCCACCCAACAAGGACGAGAAGGAGCACTGGACATACCGTCTTGAGGGCGGCTTCTTCCCACCCTGGGTGCAGAGGCTTAAGAGTGGAAAGATGGACTTCTGGAAGTCTAGCCCTCAGACTGAGGGCGTTGCGGAGACCCGCAGCGGTGGCAGCTCTACTCACGGCGATAAAGAGTTCGTCAGTGATAAGCAGGCTTAGTTGTTCCATTGATTTTTTTCTAGCGTGAGGGCTGCTTTTGCATAGTTGAATTCACTGCAGCAGTACCTAAATTAGTGTTTTATAGCGTCACTGACGCCGGTCATCGAACCAGAGGAAGCTATACGGCATCCTTGGAGACCGATGAAGTGGTCTTGAATTATACCCTTGTTTGTATGTGGGATGGAATTGGTTTTTGTTTTGATTGAATATACTTACAATTGGTGTATCCACGTGCCACCTCGAGATAATCGTTAAAGGTTCATGAGTTAGCGCACAAGAGTGATGCCTGGGTACCTGACGTTACACAGATGTCATGTCACAAGACAAGCCAGACCCATCGGCCATGTCGGAGCAATGGACTGGGCCTGGATCGGAGCGGCGGTTCGCTTCGCACCGACGCAGGGGAAAAAGGCCGAGGCATGTGCATCTGATCACCCCTCCATCTGTTAGTGACATCGGGACATCCGAACGGCGGTTCCGCAGACAATCACAACATAATCCTACCCATCACCCACCTGTCATCTTTGTGCGACCTGAAAATTGACACAACCCTAGCATCCGAACCATTTGCATCTTCCTGTACTACAAAACTCTTCATTGCATTCAGCCCCTCCCCACGCCCGCCCACTTGCACATAGAAAAGATTTGGGGCTCCGAGGGTACGCGGAACTACGGTCGCTTACGAGATTGTTTTCTAAGCACGTACATTGGCAACCGTCAGGGAAGAGGCTTGCGAAACCAGTCAAACGGGCCGAGCGATAGCCGCGGTAATCTCGTCGCGTCATAACATATACTTTCCACAAGAGGAGTTTGGATACATATCATATACGTCAGACAAAGTAAAGAGCAGAAAGGAAGAAACAAGGAAAGAAGAGAAGAGACGAAGAGAAAAAAGTTACACTTGAAAGTATGACTGCAGAGCTGGAGAACGGGCTGCCCGCCAACGGCACAAAGGGCGTCAACGGCAACACGAAAGAAACGATCAATTCCACACCCTCACACCCAGCATTCGACTCGATACCAGATGTAATACAAGCATTCGGTACGTCTATGCCCAACCTCGACCTGAAGAAGCCTACCCACTAACTCACCCCGCCACAGCAAATGACGAATTCGTAATCGTCCTCGACTCGCCGTCGCGTGAGAACGAAGGCGACCTCATCATCGCCGCTTCAGCCTTAACCCCCTCTAAAGCTTCCTTCATGATCCGCTACAGCTCAGGCTACATCTGCGCGCCCCTCCCCGTCTCGCGCGCCGCCGCCCTGCACCTCCCGCAAATGGTGGCCGACAACGCAGACCCCAACCGCACCGCCTACGCCGTCAGCATCGACGCTGTAGACCCCTCCGTCACAACCGGTATCTCGGCCCACGACCGCAGCCTCACCTGCCGCATGCTCGCCGACCCCAGCGCAAAAGCAAGCCATTTTCGCCGCCCAGGTCACATCTTGCCCCTCCAAGCTCGCGATGGCGGCGTAAGGGAGCGCATGGGACATACCGAGGCCGCCGTCGATTTGTGTCGTCTGGCGGGTAAAGAGCCCGTCGGTGTTATTTGTGAGCTCATCACTGATGGTGAGGAGGTGCCTGGCAAACCTGAGTTTCAGAATGGCGGTATGATGAGAAGGGATGAGTGCTTGGAGTTTGGTAAGAAGTGGGGGATTAAGGTTTGTACGATTGAGGATTTGGTCAGGTATATTGAGGAGAATGAGGGGGTGTTGGGGAAGGTGGCGTAAGGGGAGGATGGATCGGGGAGGGATGAGGGAGTGTTGTAGGTATATATGGGAATGGAAGGGTTTGAAATGAGAAGAGACAATACGATAAGATGAGACGAGATGTTAACATATTTTGTCTTGTGGGAGCACATTTTGGTTACATGGAACGGGAAAAAAAGCCTTAATGTAGAATATTCAGTTCAACACCAACCTCGGAAAGTCTATTCAGGTTTATTGCACAAACAACTATCTCCAACTCTCCATGAAACACAAAGTATACCACAATATCAAGTGTAATGGGATATTAAGAGACTATGAAAGAAACGATATGCGTCATGACATGAACCCAGAAATAAGAACGCTTTCTCATGTTAAGGAAAACAGCCTCTATATCACTTTTTTTCTCCCAACCTCCAAGTCCCTTCTTACCCATGCTTCTCCAGAAAAACATCTATTCTCCTAACTGCATCCTCCATCTCCGCAACAGGCACCGAGAACCTCAGTCTCGCCCACCCAAAATCCCTCTCTACGCCTCTGAAGCTCTTTCCTTGAGCAACCATGACACCGCCCCATCTGGCCAGGTCATCGTAAAACCTCGCTTCGTCATGCTGCGTCCTCGCGCGTTTCGCCAGGCGGACGAACATGCAGAGACCATGGGAGGGCGCAAGAAACGGTACGTCATGTTTGCGCAAGACGGCGGCTAGCATCTTGTAGTTGATGGTTAGACGCTCCGAGTTGAGGGCGAGGAGGGTGGGGAGTTGGGACCAAGACAAGAGACCGGAGAGATGCGATGTTGAGAGTGAGGAAGGGTGAGTGGAAGTTAGTGCCATGGCGTGTAGGAGGGAGGGGTTTTGCTGCGATACGAGACATCCCTAAATTATCACAGTTAACACAGACACTTGATCAAAATGAAGCTATCCGACCAAGACTTGGAAGTAGAACTGCGTACCACTCTGAATCCGCTCATGCCGAATAATTTACTGGCGCTCCATACGACGTGGACGCGGCTCGGATCCACCTTGACTGCTCCGGCGCGTGCAAGCGGTTCCGTCAGGCTGAGTGCGCTGACAAAGTCCGGGGCTTTGCTATCTGTCCCGGACAGCTTGAGGAGAGCGTAGACTTCATCGCAGATGAGATGCAACCCTCTTTCTTGGCAAAACTCCATGAGCTCAAGCAATGTTTCGCGGGGGTAGCATCTTGAAAGCGGGTTATTGGGATTGCACAGCAGCACGGCCTTGATGCGTGACCGCTTATCTGAGAAATCGTAGGCTGCTTGGAGTGAAGGGAGAAGATAGTTGTCCCAATGTGAGTAGGTGGGTGGTTTGGCAACAATCAGCTCTACATTGGCTTTTCTCTTTAGTATTGTTTCGAAGCCAGCTGTAGTATTTCTCAGCGTTCGTGGTTCTGCATATTATGATATACTCTCAAGATGGTACATAATACATACACCAATGTGGGCCGGGAGCGAGGATGCAGTCGCCATCGTCACAAATGGCGTGGATGACGTTCTCGACAGCATCAACGGCTCCCGATGTAAGGACAATGTGCTCCGGCTTCACGGTGTGGATGGGATTGAAGTATGAATTAAAAAAGGCGGCTAGTGCATAGCGGAGTCGCTGATCGCCGCCATTTACTGATGCTGCGGGGGCTGCAAATGCCTGTCTAGAAGGTTAGTGGGGAAGCACAACTTTGCTTGGTCTAGGGCTAGGGACCTCGCTCGCAATGTTATCCTCCAGAGTACTGTGGAAGAACTCGAGCAGCTCGGGATGGATGGCTTCGTTGAGGCCACGAGACAGATCAATGGTTGGGGGGAAGGGGTCGGTGATATGTGGAGGAGGAGGTTGTTGTTGTGGGGCGCCTGCCGCGAAGGTAGGGAGAAGCTCCCGCAATGCCTTTTGCGTGCGCTGCGACAATCCGGCATCCATTGCGAGGGACTGTGCCATGGGAAGCGCGTACCAAGGACTGCAGAGTGGGTGCAGTAGAATGCAGAAGCAAAAAAAGGAAGACAAATAAATCGATTCAGGCGCTTGACGCAGCCAGACACGGAACTGCCTGACATTCAAGGTTCGGCAAGCGGATCTCTGCTGCGGCACAGTTACATGCCAACACTCTGGTACGCGTTATCGGGAGTCGAGGCCTTGGAGAACCCCGGACTGTGCCTGCAGGCGACCTGGCAGACCATGACATGATTGCTGATGCCACTAACCTCCAACAGCAGACGGAACAAGCATTCGGGGAATCTCGTACGGAAGGAAAAACACCTCGAGTCGTCCAGTGCTGTTTGCCCCGGGGCACACACACACACTATTAGTGCCTGCCCATTCTATCCCGCCCATGTGCCTTATTATCACTATCACACCGGCACCTCCCAAATCAGACCAAACGCCGTTGAAGATGCACACGGATAAAGTACCTGCAGCACTCGACACGACCGTAAGCTGCGAAGCTCCATGTCCGTACCCATTACCAATGCTCCCTCGATCACCATTCCATCAGGCCCGCTGCGCGGCCCGTGCTATAATGGCCCCAACCGAACCCCTTCGCCTAATACCCAATCCATCTCATCAATGCAAAGGCCGCAAACCATATCGCCATTATTAGCCTTGTGGGCGTCCGATCCCCTGTTTAGCCTGTACCTGCTGTCAGCTCCATTACACACAAACCGAGATTGCCAACTTACCTTCATCATTTCTATCCTCTGCTTCAAGTTTTGAGTCACCTCTGCAGCACGCTTCCAGCTCTCTGCTCCCGAGGCAGCCTGTGAGCTCGATCGGAATCCGCCGCCATTCTCGCCAGAGCTGATGCGGTCGCCGCCACGTGATGATAGAGATGACTTGCCAGAAGCGGCATCTGCTCGGGGACTCAGTTTACCACTCAAATTACTGCTCGGCTGCGACAGCGTGTCGAAGTTCTCCTTACCATCACCCCCTGGACTGTTTGGCCCGCCAGCAAAACTCCTGTCTCTTCTCGGATGCATGGCCCGGCTGCCATATCCAGAGTCCCCAAACTGTCCCCCATTGCCATTGTCTGAGTAGATATGATCAACCACATCTGCTGGCGGTGGAGAAGACACTCGCACTTGGCGACTGAGCTCGCGCTTCAATCGATCGATTTCCCGGCGCTGGAATTGAACAGTCTGCTCAGATGCTTCAAAGTCCGAGCGGGCACGGACAAGCTGTGTTTCCTTGGCCTTGATAGAAAGCACGTCGCGTGTGTGGTCTTCGATTAGCTGGGCATTTTGATTTTGGAGCTCAAAAATTTGCGACGAAAGCTTAGTTCGCTCCGCCCGCAATTCTTCATATTGCCTTCGAATTCGCTCAACTTCGGCACGGAGCTCATCAAGCTCAGCCCGTTCGACTAGACTCAGTCCGGTGGGGGCCTGATAGACAGGGGCTGCAGTAGGCTCAGCAGCAGGTTTTCCCAAGGGACGGCCCGCAAGACCACGGCCCGCGCCAAACTTGGGTTGCGGCTGTGGTGCTTCTTCTTCTTCCGGCGGTGGAGGCGATGGCGCTGATTTTCGTGGCGAGGGTGCTGCGAGACCTGGTTTCTTCAATCCCCCCAGTCTTGATGCACCAGGCTTGGCACCCAACTTGGGCGGCGCCGGTCTTGAAGTTGGCTTTGGTTCAAGTGGCGCAGCGGGCTCTTCGACAGGCGGAGGCGGAGGAGCTTTGGCTGCCGGAGCGGCCTTCTTCACACCACCGGGTGCTGGTCGCTTACCCACAGGCTTCTTCGTAGGCGCGGGAGCTGCAGGCTTGGGAGCAGGGGCGGTTTTTGGTTTGTACTTGGTCTTCACTTCGGCAGCATCGTGGAATTCCTTGATCTTGGCTTTGCGGATATCGTCCAACCCATCAAGGTGAGCATTCATGATGCGATCTCCCATGATTTTCCAGAGCGTGCCCAGTGCCTCGGCACCAGCGGATCGCTGTACTTCTTGTGACTCTGTGAGGAGCTTTGTAGAAGCCTCTGCGATGGCTTTGGCTTGTTCTGGTGTTGGTGCTTCGCGAGTATTCTTTAAACATCGGATCAGGAACCTAGAGGATTCTAGCTTGACCTGAGGGTTCTTGTGCTTCAGAAACTCTAGAATCTCTTCAAGACACTCCTGAAAACTTGTCGAAGCAAAAGATGCATCAAGGGCGGCTCCAATGGCATCGGTGACAGTCTGTTTCTTTTCCTTCAATCGTTCCATCATAGCGTTCATTACATCCTTGCGGTACTTGGCGAAACTCTTCTTCAAACCCTTTGCAAGTAGCTCAACGCAGTTGGCGGCTGTGATGACTACAGCAATATTTGCGTCTTTCATACTCTTTGCAAACCCACGTATCAATTCGTCAAAGGGGCCCTCGGCGATGCGAGGGTGGTCGAGCGCCTTCTGAACCTCGTCGAGTGTTTCTTTTCGATCTTTCCATTTGGACGATGCTAGCTTCTCGGAGAAATCCTTGGGTATCTTTGCGAATACATCGACGGCCTCGTACTCGGGCTCCAGATCAATGGCAGCGTCTTCTTCCTCCTCTTCCTCCTCGTCCCCGCCTGGACCTGCGGCTGCTGCTTCTTTTGCGGCCTGTTGTGAACGGAGTAGTCGCTCTTGTTTTGGCGGAGGCTCGTCTTTGACCTTTTCGAAGAGTTTGTCGAGATCCTGCTGCTGCACGGGCTTCAAATCGTTCCAGAAAAGTGGTTTCATTGCTTCTTTGAGCCAGCGGTAAAGCTCGACTGTCAATTCCTGCGCCTTCGCGCGAACATTCTTATCCGCGTGACCGTATACTTTGGGGAGGGATTTAAGGACAGACTTGGGTTCCATGGTCTTGCAGCCATAGGCATGGTACATTTGTGTCAACGCTTCTAATGTCGCAGCAATAACCTTGGGTTGCTTGTGTGCTAGTATAGGAAGGAGCTCCTCGATGACTGGGTCTGGCTTGTCCGTCTCAATATACAACATCAGCGCCTCGAGTGCCTTTTGCTTTGCTGCTGGTCGTGTTGACGGTAGTCCCTTTTCAGCGATTGTAGCGATGGTGATGTTCCGCGTCCTAGGCACCAAGTCAGCAACAGCGTCTTGTATAAGGGCACGCGACATGTTACCGTGTGCAGCCCTGTTGGCCGGCTATGTCAAGGAAGGCGCATAGCGCACCAAGACCTTCCTGCTGTGCGGCGACGTTGGAGTCGCCCACCACGCCCTTCCATATGCTCGCATCGTTTATGAACTGGCGCACTACCGGGTCGGACTCGCTGGCGGCTAGACTGAATTCTTTGGCGGCGGCTTCGTAGCCCTCTTTCCGTACCTTCCAGTTCTTGTGTACAAAGCGATCGGGCAGCGGCAGCTTGCTGAAATCTTCCTCGTCGGCCATGATGTGCGATTATTGTTTATGTGCGTGTACTGTGTGCGTGTGTGTTTGTGTATGAGGGAAATGGGGAGAAGACAAGGGGGAGAGACTATTAGACGAGTCAGTCGCAAGCCTGGACAAAGCGAGAGCTGGAGAAGGAGAAAGAGTGCGCGTGGATGCGCATTGGGAGAGGGCCAGGTGCGGATAGATAGTTGCGCAGCGGCCCAGGACAGCGTCGGGAAAAAAGGAGCGGCGGCCGACGACGTACCGGATGATGTCAGTGGGACCCAAGAGGGGGATTGTTTGGGCGAATGTGGTGGGGAGATTGTGGTCTGGTGCAGCAACAGCAGAGACGTGTGTCGTGGTCCAAGTGGTGTCTGGCTCTGATGTAAATCGCATGTGCATTGGGCGTTGATCCAGCAACACGTCTTTCCCACTGGCGGCCACCCCCTGCACTCTCGCCCTCAGCAGCCCAGGTGGTATACACACCGCCGCCCACCACCCGCCGCCGTGTTCTGCCCACATACTACTACCCACTATACACGCACACGCCCATCCCTCCCCCCAATTCACACCCCCTTCCCTTTGTGGCGGCCTGCGCCATCTCTGTGCCCACTCCCGCCCTACGCCCAAGCACACGCACAAACCCACCCCGCCTGGCCTTTGTTCCCTGCTCACCGCCGACGCCGTTCCCCCGCGCCCACCAACACCCTCCGCACCCACGGCCCTGACCCAGCCCAACCAGCGGCACAGTAGATGGTGGGCTTCTGCGACGGCCGCGTTTGAGCTAGTCTTTTCGCCATGAGCGCGATACTTACAGACCGCCAAGCAGAGGAGTTGTGAGTGTTGGCACTGGCCCATGTACAACCGCCCACAACTGACAGCACCCCCAGGCACAAGGCCATTGTCGCCTATCTGGGCGTCATAAATGCGCCAAGGACCGCAGAGGCTTTCCGCGAGGAAGCCGGCATTTCGGACAATTTCGACGAGACCACGCGGAAAAAGTATGAGGGGCTGCTCGAGAAGAAGTGGACGAGCGTAGTCCGCTTGCAGAAGAAGGTAGCTGTGCGCTAGTCTGCTCTCTGGAGTCTCATGCTCATCTTTTGCAGGTCCTGGAACTTGAGCAGCGCAACCAGAGCCTCCAGAGCGAACTCGACTCCACAACTCCCACCTCGCTTCTCCGAAGAAATCAGGACCCCACCAGCTGGCTGCCACGAGCCCCGGCACGACACACGCTCCAATCGCATCGCTCCCCGATAACATGCGTGGCCTTCCACCCCATCTTCTCCTCACTTGCATCAGGCTCAGAAGACACGACCATCAAAATCTGGGACTGGGAATTGGGAGAGCTCGAAAGGACAGTCAAGGGGCACACAAAGGGCGTGCTCGACGTTGACTTTGGTGGCCCAAGAGGTGGTACACTACTGGCATCTTGTTCTAGCGACCTGACCATCAAACTCTGGGACCCCTCGGACGAGTACAAGAATATCCGCACCCTCCCAGGCCATGACCACTCCGTCTCTGCCATTCGATTCATACCCAGCGGCGCAGCAGGCTCGCCGTCGTCTGGCAACCTGCTTGTTTCCGCGTCCCGAGATAAGACATTGCGGATATGGGACGTCACAACAGGATATTGCGTCAAGACGATTAGAGGACATGTCGACTGGGTACGCGATGTAGCGCCAAGTTTCGACGGACGATGGCTATTATCTGCGGGTAACGATCAGACCGCTCGGCTGTGGGATGCCGGCTCGGGCGAACCGAAATGTACCTTCATAGGTCACGACCATGTAATCGAATGCGTCACCATAGCACCTCCAGTGTCGTACGCCAATCTTGCCTCTCTTGCTGGACTCAAAAAGCCACCGCCACTGAGCAGCTCAGCCGAGTACATAGCAACCGGATCGAGAGACAAGACGATAAAGATATGGGACGGACGAGGAACTCTGATCAAAACACTGACAGGCCACGACAACTGGATACGATCCCTAGTCTTCCATCCTGGTGGAAAGTATTTGCTATCGGCTAGCGACGATAAGACCATCCGGTGCTGGGATCTCACGCAAGAAGGCCGATGTGTCAAGACAGTCACTGACGCACACGGCCACTTTGTCAGCTGCATGCGATGGGCACCCAATGTTGTCAAGGATGTACCTGCCAATGGAGATGCCCCCAATGGCACAGCAAATGGTACCAGCAAGAAGAATGAGGACGCCACAAAGGGCATACGGTGCGTGATTGCGACGGGATGCGTGGACCTCAATGTTCGCATCTTTGCCTCATGAAAGAAGACGGCATTGTTTGCTGTTGAATGCAGCTTAATCAACTTCCTGTGCTTTCCATTTCCAAAGTTGGATGTACAGACGGACGTCACGCCGCCTTTGTACGCGCGATGCTTAATGACTCTCAAATCTTACGATACGACTTCATGTACATACCCGAGTTACCAGATAGCATCTTCCCGCGTCGTGAGATGGCGTTCGTGGGTCCAAGGACATGAACATGGGGTAGACGTGAGTGTGCGAAGAAGGAATGGTGGAGGAACGAGGAGATATGCACTTAGTATGCCATATTAGCTCAGAATGCGATCTACTTCTGCCTCGAATTGTGTCTCTTTTGCTCCGACGCATTTGACTGCGTTCCTTCCCAAAGTGTGCACGAGCCAGTCTTGCTTACGTACAGTGCATGTGCTGTTGGCGTGGTGTTTGCTTAGTCACCGACGCGCTAGCGGAGCGGAAAATTTAGCTCCAACCTCCGAGAGCTACAACTTTTCTCAATCCGCCTGCAACCTCTCTTCCACACACATTCCTATCGCTTCACTCAGCGATGGCTACCAACACTGCGATACAATAACTGTCGCTTGTGCACGATTCTTGCTAACCAGACTATCTAACAATTCCGCCACCAGAGTGCGCTGGCTTTGGTACGTATTTGCACTCCTTTTTCATTTCATCCTGCATCTTCATGATGAATCACAAAGCCAATTAAACTAGAGTCTTTGACCCTACGGGGAATGAAACCTAAACTTGCACGTCAGTCTGAACGCGACTAGCTTAACCTATACTTTTTGCATTCGCAGCGAATGCGTATGGCTAACCAACAACAGAAGCCTGTCTGCCAACAAGCAGCTAACACAATGCGACTACTGTGGGCATAGCTATTCGCTTGTTTGCGCAGTACCGCGCAAATCAGGATCTGCCCTTTAGGCTCTCTCTGGTACGTTCTTTCTCTTCATACTACCCAATCGTTCCAATGATGATCATTGTGCTTCGGCACGCTGGAAATTACCGACCAAGGCTTCTGCCTGTGCCGATAAACTATGGCTGTTTCTGATTATTCTTTCACTCGAAAATTCAACTCATTCCGCTATTTGCATAATCTTTTTGCTAACTGGAATGTTGCGCAGACTAGTCGGTATGCATCACCCTTCCCTTCAAACGCCCTATTCAATGATGATACGGCACTGGGCTCCGACAATTCTTGACGGATACGCCTTTTATGGCAGGCCTCAGAAACCTCGCCGAACTGATTGCTTCTCAATGTCTTACATGGCTGTACGAACAAAATTGGGCATTGGCTAATGCTCTAATAGTCTATCTTCAATGAGATGACAGAGCAGGTAACTGGTAAGCGTACTCTGTTCTTGTTAATTCCTGCGAAATGATGAACACTTGATGACGAGTCCGACGGGTTCGCCCGGTGAAGACTTAAATCAAAATATATCCATTCATGTCAACTGATCCACACTCGCGTCTTCTCAATTAATTATGTTGTTTTTACCGACGCATTTACTGACATGATCCCAGATATTATATCCTCATAATGATCACGGTACGCTCATCGTCCACACTCCCTTCTGCAATGATGAAACGACACAAACAAAGACAAGCATATGTCCAAGCTCCGGCGACGACGAGAACCGTCACGTCTGATCCGCAGTCACAACCTGCTTGTTAAATATCATGTCGATTAGAATTAGCAACTGATGGGTTGCATAGGATCTTGCCATACTTGCAAGCATGAAC
This sequence comes from Bipolaris zeicola 26-R-13, assembly GCF_000523435.1. Lineage (NCBI taxonomy): Eukaryota > Fungi > Ascomycota > Dothideomycetes > Pleosporales > Pleosporaceae > Bipolaris > Bipolaris zeicola. The sequence continues at coordinate 60,860 of NW_006912164.1, forward strand.
TTTAGAATATGGTATGTCGGTCCTTGTCTTTGCCCCTTTCCCTCAAAAGATGAACATTCAATTTATCACGACGGTCTACCGAGCTACGGCAATGGTGATAACTGCCTGTGACAGGGCATGAGTCTGATCAGCACCTTTTACTTGATGATTTGCTTCACAATCTTCAAACAGCAGATGCTGACTATCTGAACAGAACTTTATGTCCTTCACTATGATACCAGCACTTCTTGTGCCACATAGGCAACGATGCACAATTTATGTTGCAAACAGGTTTGGAGAAGATTCTATCATTCATATTTCTTGTCCCTTGCTGGGGTAGCCAATGAGTGGACCATTTCCACTGCTAGTCCTGCAAATCAAATCGCTGATGTCTTACACGTCCCCTCGAGGCTGCGTCAACCTTTTTCCCTCCGATTTTACAAGTAGTTCAATACAATCCAATCGTAATGTCTCCACGAATTCTTGCCGTCAGATGAATTTCCGCTTCCAGATCCAACTTGATACCAATCAACAAAGCAGCGTCCTTTTGCTTTCCGTTGTCGTCTACGGGTCCTTTGATGATGTTGCCTGCCGGGCGGTTGAGTGTGGCGGAGGACGGGACGGGACCGACGTTGGCAGAGACCTTGCGGCCGCCGGATGCTTGACCATCGCTCTCAGAGTCGGAGCCGTAGCCTGTTGGGCGGATAGTGGATTCCCTGACGCCGGTTAGCACATGCGGAATACCCTGGTCATGATGCTGCTTACATGGTAGACATGTTGGGTTTGAAGTGTAGAGTTGGGGAGAGTGGTGTTGGTATTAAGGATTATGCAGGACTCTCAGGTTCGATGGGCTCCAGGCCGTTTGTCGAATGAATGTAGAATGGGAGAAGGCGGTGCAGGTCAACTGTACTGGCCGTTAATGAGTGGCATATGTTTGCCTTATATACGGGGTATGTACTGAGGCCTCTGACTACCACAAGCAGCTCTCCTATCTTCTGCTGCACTACTTTGAGTTGAGGCCCCGAAACCGCTTGTGCGGCACTCCCTGCGTTTGAGATGGGCTACTATCGTTCGAGTCTCGTACTAGCATGATTGCACAAACGAGTCTCTGCATCCAGACGCGAAGATCGACAGCGGTTCCATGAGCAGTCTGGGCTCGTGTCATGCCATGGTTGTGGCGCGTGTAAAGCTGAAACATACAAGGGGTTGTAAGGGTCCAACGTACGCGTCTCAGCCGGCACATTGTTATTCCTCATCAGACGAGCATCAGATCATGGTAGTCGCGAGGCAATATACGCTAAGCAGTAGCAATAGCATGCATAGACCATGCTGATTGCGGTTCACTAGCCATGGCGAATGTGCCAGGCCCCCACGCTCTACTCCGCCCCAAACACCGCCGACTGGACGCACAACGTCCAAGATGGTCCTCTCGATTCTCATAGCAACGATTACAGCCCCAGGCCTACTTGGCTCACAGGAAGCAATACGCCAGTCCCAATCCAAAGAAAAAAGGGAAGAGCATCGCGCTCGTCGTTGCAATCTCATCGCAACATGCGTCAAGTCATCCAATCGCAGCCGAGAAATCAACGGGCGACAGGTCGTTCTGAGGAACGGAAAACTATGGATTGATACTGGAACCGAAGATGGAAGCCCGCTTGGACACCCATATGCTGGGTATTACTTGCCTTATCCGGACACAAAATACGAAGGCCTTGTCACAACCATCACTGATGTTGCTCCGATTATGAATTGGGTTTATATTGACAAAGATACTTGCGAAGTCAAGTATGGTGTACGCGCAGACGCACAACCTAACCTCACCGGGCCATTTGATTGTACACGCCAAGATCGCCGGCTCACATTCGATGGCTGGGAGGGGTGGTGTGCAGTAGAACAAGCGCCTGGTCTATGGGGATTGTACTTTGACCTCAACGACGATGGACTGAAATCAAAGCTCGAGCCTGGAACAAGGGTGTTGGAGATTGAGTTGAGTCGAAAGGAAAAGAGGTTCCAAAAGGAGACGAATGCACGACAGCAAGACCAAACAACAACAAGAACTGTTGATACAAAGGAAGAGGCGCCGGTAGACCAGCCGCTTGCTCCAGAGCCATTGGTACCAAATCCTGGTGTGGGAGGTGAGAAGAGATCGGAAGAGGGTGCTCAAGAATCGTACAAGTACAGGCCGATGAAGATTCCAAAGTCGATCTTTGAGAACCCGCCCCCTATGATAGAATCCTTGGTATTCAGAGCACCCTCGCCACCGCCAGCGTACACTCCAGCGACAAGGGAAGAGCCTGAGAATGCGGCAGAAACAAACAAGCCCGAAACAGCAAAGAGTGAGGAGCCAATTGCTGGTCCCGTCATTAACATCCAAGATACCAATGTGCCAGATGTCGACGATCAGCAAGTCACGGGCCAGTCTGTTTCCGAGCCAGAACAACCCCAATCGACACCAGATAACACAGTTCGGGCGCCTCCTATCGAGACAGAATCTTCTCCCCTAGTGTCACAGTCCCCGCCTACAAAAGAGAGTCGCACTACGCCTAAACTTAATAGAAACAGCGGGTCACGAGCTTTGGCACAAGCCCTGAAATTTGAAGCCATGGCAGCAGCACAAAATTCAAAAGACGAATTACGGGGACGATCAAATGAACGTAGATCGCGTGTTAATAGCAACACGTCTTCCATGTATTCAAATGATGGCGAGGTATTGGAAGAGGCAGTAGCTGTCAGTGTACGACCTCAGCCATCTCCCACCCCAGCACCTCTGGCTCTGGCGGTATCGAAAACGAAGCAGGCATTGGCATTGGCAATGCGACCTCAACAACCAGTAGTAGAGAGACCTGCACCGAATCCATCCATCGAACGGCCAATAACGCCTCCACGCCAGCGGGCACTGTCTGTAAGGGAAGACCCGGCGGTGTCTGGTCCCGTGAGAGCATCTTCTTCACAGCGGCTCACAGCCTCCAGAACATCTCAAAACTCACAAAGCTCAGCGAAGAGGTCGACCTCTCAAACATCGAACCAGAGACCCCCCTCAGCTCGACAGCAAAGGGAGCGCTCTTCTTCAGAGCAACCTGTCTTAGCTCGCCCATCACCTAGGCCGACAGTGCAATCTGGTCCTGGGCCAGGTCGCCCATCACTCGCTCGAACAATGACAACTGGAAAGGGTAACCAGGGTATGAGTAATCGGATAGGTGGAGGGTACGTAGGCAGAGAGAGGAACATGTCTAGTTCGGGGAGGCAGATTGCTCTTCCTATTGCGCCGAATCGGTCAAGATCAGCTACTGTTGGCAGGAAAACTACATCTGCGCTGTTCAGAGAGATTGATGACTTGGTCAGTCTGGAGGATAAGGGAAGTGCTAGTACGAATACAAGAGGGAAGGACGAGAGAAGGAAGTAAATGGGCATGTTGCGGAAAGTGCAGTTTAAGTATAGTACTCTTGGATTCCATAGAGAAGTCCATTTCTCTAACAATGGTCTCGGTAAAAAGTTCGGTAGTTTGATTTTCTCCGAGAAGAATCTCGCATGAGGGATATATGCGCGCCGAGTTCAATGGGTGCAAAAAGTCTCCCTATTCACCCATCAACGCGCACCTTTCCACAGCATCTCTTTGCCCACAACGGATGATCTTATATTTCCCGATCCTTTTCATGAAGAAAGACGTCATATATTAGTTTTCCTGTACTTTGCAGAATCGGGGCGATCGGCGGGCGTGCCACGTACCCGATGCGCGATTTACGGTGAGTATATTTGAGCGGACCTACACCGCGCGTTTTTCCATCGCTCTTCGATCACAACATCCACCCACAACACCAAATTCGCCTCTCGAAGCACACTTTACCTCGAGGCTCGCTAACTGCTGTCATGGGCTCTTGAGTGGATCCCACCGTCTACCCGACTGTTTACGCAGCGGCCCCGACCGCCGACCAGCAATGTGAAACTGACAAGGATGTCGCCACTGCTTCAGAACTTCCGGCACGTTTTAGGCCAACGTCGCGGATGAGGAAAGTATCATGCGAGTCCAAGAGTACGCTGCAGCATTTGTGGTCTGATAGAAAGATGATGGAATCAATAGGAGAGTCATGATAACTATGGTCGGTTGGGCTAGCGGACTTTTGAGAAGGGTGTTGAACTGGACAATTTGCTGGGTTGACAACTGGCTGGACCATTCTACCAACTGGACCTTTTGATTAAACTTTGGAACTCCGCTGGATCTTCTGGAAAGCCTGTCTAGTGCTTTTGGATTTTTTTTGATATTTGTAATTTACACCTCAGGTTGCGACAAGCCATTTCTTACGCATCATTTTTGGCGTCTCACGAGCAACACACTATGGACGCCTCGACACGGCTGTATAAACGACTGGGAGAGATACCTGAAGATCCCAATCACCCGGATAGTTTGGATGACCTTATTGTCTGCGCATTCGGTGCATTCGAGCGATATTATCTTTGTTGGAAAACAAAAGGGGGAGAGTACAAACAAGGTGGGTGCTACCGATATGACGATGAGAAGGAACTCTGTACTCACACCAGCAAGACGGCTATGGACTTCCACCTGCATTGAAAGACTGGCTATACCCGAATGACGGTACAACACGCGATTTCGGCTCTCTCCAGGTGGTTTTTGGTCGTGGGGAAGAGTACTTTGCGTCGGATAAGAATGGAAAGCTAGAGTATAAAGAGCCGGAAGTTAGGAAACCAGCGCCAGCAGACGATGAAGAAAAGCACGAAAAACAAGCACTGAGGAGGTCGAGGACGGTCTCGTTTTTACGGCCGTTGTCAGAAACAAGTGTGCGATCCGACAGTGTTATGAGCGAGACGAGGCAGAGTAAGAGATCGAGTTCGATAAGTTCACAGCGAGCGAGCCGGCCACCTAGTCTAAGCTATACAAATTCGAGGACAAACTCCGACATATCATTACTAGGAGATACAATCGTAGAAGGGCAGGCCAGCCAGTCAGTGCGCCCTTCTTACCTTTCGCAATGGAGTGCCATGGCTCCCAACGTCAAAGAAGAGGAACACGAGTTATCACCAAAGAACCAAGCAGGTCGGCAGTTTGAGTCGAATCTCGAGAAAGAGCAGGAATACATACAAACAGAGCCTCTCACCACACCTACAATGCCACCTCAACCGCAAACCACATCGACCACAAACACCAGACCAGAACCGACTCCCACCCAACCACCACGCACCACCATACCCTCACCCTCACACTGCACATGCGGCTGCCACCCCTCACCCCCCAAACCCGCCTACACAAACGCAACAACCCAAACCACCCCCCTACCCTCCCCACGCCGCAACCCCAGTCTCAGCATCGATCCCACACCCCCTTACTGGCAAACGCAACCCGCCTACCAACCACCCATCTCCCACGACGAATACTACTACGAAGAAGACGATTACGCCGCACCTCCCGTCCTCATGGGCCGCATGTCATCGTACTTTAGCAAGCCGGGGTATCAACTTGGTGATAGTTTGTTTAGTGGGTATCACCCGATTAATTGGGGGGCGCCTGTTACCATGGCGACGACGGAGACGGAGACGTATGTGTATCAGGATAGTTTTGGGGATGAGGCTTCGAGGTAGATGTTATAGGAGGGGGGAGGGGAGAAGGTGTATGTATTGGGGGGAGGGGATAGTTTTTCTGGATACGAAGACTAGGGGGGGAAGATGGTGTGTATATGTAATTATATGATTTTGTCTTTTTCGTTTTTTTTTGTTGGCATATGTGCGGTGTTAGCAGGTGAACCGATGAGTCTTCTTTGAGGATGTTGAAATGGAGAGTTTTGTGGTAATATTAGGAAGAATCTCACGCATTCTTTTTTCTTGTTCATGTCGTTTTTAGATGTAGGCTTTGTACCTATTCTTCTTGAGAAAAAATTCAACAAGGAAGAAAAAACGAAAATGGAGCAGATAAGAAAGCTAGGATTTACTTCACCATACATATTGTCCACCTGTACTATCTATTGTCTTGCTCTGCCGGTATACCTCCGCGATAATATCGCATCAGCTCAAGATAAGTGAGGCTGAAGTACACTTTCGTATAGTATAAGCTTAAAGTTTACGATATGTATTCTCATCAGACTTTTTATCTATCTAGATTGATACTGTCATAGTATGGAGGAAAAAAAAAAGTACCAATGAGATTTTCTTTTCTGATTCGACTTGGAGACTGAGGGGCGGCGGAGATAGTACTAAGCATGTGTACACTATACATCCCACTAGAACTGAGCCCCAGCTGCGAGCTGGGAATATTGGTTACGTGGAAATCTCAACATCAGGCTTCATCGGAAAGTATTGAATTTCATTAAAAAAAAAGAAGATCATTTGTTCGTTCGTTAATTCGTTCACATCGCCTAATGCATGCTTATTTTCCAAAGGAGAAGGCGGCGGGGTCGGAGATGCGCGATACCCTGACCTCCGTGCGTAAATACGCGCTGACGAGTGACGATCCAAGGCTCGTGTTGGGGGTGCCAACGTATGCCTGTCAGGGGTTCTCTTTTTTCTCGGATGATGGTGGGAAGTAGTGGGAAGATATGGGGTGCATATACTACGTATGTAGGAAGGAATCAAGGCAATGGCCGATGATGCAGGGTAGTACCGGTGTGGTGGGTAACGGACATGCGTATACGAAGTATGTACACAGTATGTGCCTGGCATACGTACGTGACATGATGTGAACAAACACAACGTCACTGGATATGCAAATTTGTACTGGAGAGAGGTGGAATGACAGCATGTGAGTAGATGAGGAAAGGGGAATAAGCAGGACCTGGTTGGTATGGTGAGTAGTGTAGTAGCCATATTTGCTGACGCGGAAGGCTGCATCTGTCAAGGCCGTGTCCTTGACCACTCAGACAACATCGCGCCACCCCGGATGGCTACGGTGCAGCCACACGAACGCATCGATGATGCCGATTCAAAGCCACAGTAGTCGATGGGGGCGTGGTCCCTGGCCATCGGGCGATATACCAGGGCCCCACGGCAAAGAAACCTGAAAGGTAATGTCAGGCCGAGCAAAGTACTGCCGAAAGAGAGCGAGTAACGCGAACACTCTTGTTCAAATCAGCCAACCGCACAAAGCGCATTACAAGCAGAGAGTCGAGGGCAAGCAACAACCGAGTCAGCTGGTGCAGGCGTATTGCGAAGCCAGCGCCGCCGTAACCCCCCACTCATTTTACACAACCTTTGACATCATACCCGCCTCACTGACGGCTGTATTACCGCTTCAGAAGTTGCGAGTGTGCACGTGTGCTCGTCGTGTTGCAACGATGATCCCAAAAGAAAAAGAAAAAAGGCCGGGTTTTGGGAAATCCAGGGACTCGTGATCGACTAGACACAAGGGCATTTTTCTGGCACGTAAAAGAGAGAGAGGTGCCGAGCAAGGGTCCGATCAGTAGCGATTGGACAAGGGTGGGTGGGGGTCTGCGCAACACACCAGCACCGCGAGGCGGTGGACGATTGTATTTCAGGTAATTTTTTCAGGTTGTGTTTGGAGGAGAATTAGTATGAGCTAGAGAGAAGGGTTGGAACTAGGAGTATTCTCCGACAACAGAGACAAGCTCAAAGAGGGAAATGGGCAAGTGTGACAAGTTCAAGGGTTGGAGGTATGTATGTAGATGAAACAAGAAGGATAATCTGAAGGTTGTTCAATAGGCACAGCGATTCCTGGGGCTGTTTACTTTCGGTGGTGTGTGTGTGTGTGTGTGTGTGTGTGTGTGTGTGTGTGTGTGTGTGTGTGTGGACAGGTGGGCAACGGGATGATGTCGGTACGATGATGGATGACGATGAGGGTGGGTGGGCTCAGTTTTTTTCTGGGTCAATGGCCGCTGCCACTACCTGTTCAGGCGCTGGTAAGCAAAACGGCAACTTGTAGCCTTTCCCTTTGCCTCGCCTCAATTCCACCAGGGCCGAGGGATGTCGACAGCCATGCAAACAAGCATTTGGGATGCGCACTGTTTCTCGCACCCCCACAAAACAGGCAGTGTGTGGTGAGCGGGCGTGTCCGTCGCGGCTAGAGAAATGCTGTCCAGGTGGGTTCCTTTTTTGCATGAGTGATTTTCGCCATTGGAACGCTTGTCCTTTTGCTTAAGGCGCAACTACCCACGCGGTTCGCTTCTCTCGGTTGACTGGGAACTATATCAGGAACAAGAAGGTCATTGCTTTTTAGTCATTTGCTGTTTGGGATTTGCTGTTTGGGGTTCGCAGGAATAGTTCCTGTTCGAGTTGCCAGAGACGATGATGCATGTAAGATGTTGACGATGGAGTGGCTCAGGCGGTCGGTCCTTTAGGCCCGACGAAACAGCAGCGTATGTCTGGGGAGGGGAGGGGGGAGGGGGCCATGTGCAACATGATCCTCTGTGCCTTGTGGCTACTCATGCAGCGGGCGTCGGATGGTGAGTGAGCGCGTCAGTCGTGGGGTGGTGAGTGGGCTGTGCTGGTGCCGTGATTGTGCCGCTCTGACTACCTCATCCTCGGATCTTTGCCAGCCGCGCTCAGCGAAGTCCTGTCCTGTCGCCGTAAGCGGTTACCCTTCTGGCACGACACCATGTCCTTGAGGTGCTGATCAGCCTTGACAGCCTAAAAGCGCCCGTGGCACATGGTGCTGCTCTTGTCGATGGTGGTGGTGCTGCTACTGCGGTTGAGTGCGCTGCGTCCAACTATCACCTGCCTGCGACCTCTGCAACCTCTGCCAGCCGCGATGGGCGTTGTTTAGCGCACGCAGCTTGACCGATTCATCGATCCAGGTCAGCAAAAATCTCTGCGTGTACTTGGCTTGCGTCTGTCCCGCGTTTGGCATGCAGGGCAGGTATTGGTAGAGAGGGGAAGACCGGCGAACCTCATAGCCGTGCAGCGACAAGGTGGCATACGCCCTGCAGCCCCCGACAATGTCACCCAGCCCCGTCTTTGCTCTAGAGCAACCACTCTTTGGCAAACGTCTCCCGGCCATCACTTCACACACACACACACACACACACACACACACATACACCAGCCAAGCGCGCATAACGTGCATGGAGACTGTTATTGGACTATGCTCTATGTAAATTCTTCAAAGGGCCCAGCGGTGCCTCGTCCAAGGGCCAGTGTCTATACTTTTGTAAAACGAAAATGCCACCAGCAACAGAAAAGAAGAAAACCCAAAAAATGCAGTAAAACCACCCGCCTCCCCAGTGTATGTACTAATGCTTGCGCTTGCATGCTTGTTCCACCACCAAGTTTCCCACCAAAAAAGGCAATGCTTGAAGTTCATCGTCTATAAGCAATGTCAAACGGAGATCAAAGCACAGGGTGTACGCCAGGTCAGAAAACTATACACAGGCGACCATAAAGGGTCCAAAGAGCACGGCCACAAGGGCCAAAAAAGAAGGTAGGGATAGACATTGCCTAGGCCTTGGTATCATTGCGCACCAGCAGCGTCATCAGTCATGGCGTCATCAAAAGAAACAGTCAGCCAACATGGGCTGACTGTTCCTTCGCAGGCGTCTAGAACCAATTGTTGTTGTTGTTATTGGCAAAACATGACATGTCAACATTGTTGCTCATGGCACTGAATGCACCATTGCTCTGGTCTAGTTGCCACGGGTCTACGGGAAGCCCGCTTTCATAATGGCTGCCCATTTGCATTGCGCCAGCCTCGGCAAAGTCCGACGAAGCCGTGCTCGTCATCGTTGCGGGTGCAGCAGCAATGCTCTTGGCATACAGCGACTCAAACCCAAGCATGTTGGTCATTGGAGCCGAAGTAGCTGCGGCCATGGACACGGGCACGTTGACGGGTTCACTGGGCACCGAGGGGTTGAAGCGATACGCAGGAGTATCTTCCCAGAACAGCGACTCGCTGGCTGCCGACTGGGGGGGTTTGAAGTCGACGTCACCAAACAAGCCACCCTCGCCAATTTCAGAATGCGTAGACGAAGCCACAGTAAGGCCTGGACCGCTTTGCTTGGACTCTCCGCTGTGCGATGTCGGCTGGGCCAGTTCGTCGTTGAACTTGCTTGGATCCAGTGGGAGGTCTGTTGCAGACCACAGCGGGTCAAAGCCAGCCCAGTCCTTGTCTAGGTTTGGGAGACAATCTTGCGAAGGCGACGTTGACAGGCTACCCATTGCAAATGCGCCAGTGACGGGCGTCATTGTATTGGTCATCCAGGGCCACTGCTGGTTGGAAAACGTATCGCTGACGTTGCTGTCGGGAGAATCACCGCCCTGAGCAAACATACCAACCTGATTACTGAACATGTCGTTGAAAGCGAAGGCGTCGAGACTGGTGCTTGCGCTTGCGACGGGAGGCTTGTCGGCACATCGCTGCGTAGAGCCAAACATGGCATGAAACTCGTTGTTGGACAGCGACAGGGTATCCATGGATCGTTGCGTCTGGACGTCTGGCTGGGGGCGAGCATGATTGTCTTGCGCCAAAGCAGCAAAAGCCGAGTGGCCGTGCAGGGTGTGTGGACGCGGAATCTTGTAGGGCATTCCGGACACATGGGCAGTGTTGTTGTTGCGATGGCAAGGCTTGTGGTGGCCGTTTGCAAAGACAGTCAGATGGCTTTCCGAGTGGGTGCCAGTCAGTTTGGGCTTGGCACGGGCGTCGTGGAGAGTCTGGCGGGAGGTATCCACCTTGAGATCAAGGTCATCCTTCTTGGTGCCGCACAGGCATTTTCCACCCGAATGGCACTGGCATCGGTTGTCGTGGGCTAAAAGTAAAGGTCAGAAACATTCGAGGACGGCCAAGCCAGCTATGAGCTCACTCTTCGCCTCGCTTTTGTCCTTGTGCGAGTCCTTGTCCTTCTTGTCGCCACAGTCGCATTTGGCGTGGTGGGACTTGGACTTGCGCGCACCGCGACAGTGTTCGCATTGCTTGACCGGACGGCCCTTGGGGTTGATATGGTGGAGATCACGATCTGTAAGGGGGGGGCAGGGTGTTAGCGCGGAGTGTCGAGACACAGGGTTGTGTCGCAGATGGAAGCGAGTGTGGATGTGCATACCCGTGTGATTGCAACCGCTTACTCGGTGACCCTTGATGCAGGATGAGCAAGCCCATTTTTCGCCATCGATAACAGGCATACCGGAGAGTGGTTACGGCCGAGAGCGGTCGTGGCAGTGGGCTGGGAATAGCCGAGTAGTGGGTGAAGCGCAAAAGTGCCAAGGGGCTCGAAAATGATGTACAGAAACAAACGGCAGCGCAACAGGCAGCGGGTGGCGCCGGCGTGCCGAGGCGAGAAAGGCAGCGATGCAGCCGAGGGAGAAGAGGAACAAGGAGAAGGCAACGAATAAGACGAAGAGCAGAAGAGCTAATTCAAACGCCAGAGGGTATCTTGGTCAAGGGAAGTTGGACGAGGACCGTGAACGCCGTGGATAGGACCGGAGGACGACAGGATGGAGAGAGAGGAGAGTGGAGAGTGGAGAGAGGGAGAGTATCAGAGGGGAACCGAGCGCAGGAGGCGCTGGCCGAAAGCGTTAGACGGGGCTCCTTGGGTACGACCAGACCAGTGTACTGTATGGTGTTGTTGGGGGACGATAGTGGTGAGAGAGCAGAGAGAGAGCGGGAGCAACAGGTTAAGAGCAGAGGCACACGGGGCTGTGGAGCGTGTAATTGGCTGTGGAGCTTAGCGTCATCGGCAAGGGCGCTCGGGCCTTTGCGACGCTGCGTGCTCGAATCTGCAGGCGCGATCAGCCATGGCGACGGCGGGCAGTTGTGGCCGGAAGGGGCTTAGCGCCAGGATCACACCCTGTGCACCCTTCTGGCCCTGTGTTGCTGCTTGCACTTGCTGCTAGCTGCTAGTACATGTACCTACTCGTCTCCTCCTCCTCGTCCTGCCTGTCTGCATGCAACCCAGCAGGTGGCCAGCGAGCCAGCGAGCCAGCCAACAAGCCAACACCGCCATGCCTCTCACCGCATCCCGGCGCAGGCCATCATCCATGTGCCCCTACAGTAAGTACGCCTGTGCCTACTACTATGCTGCCGTCCTGGGACCATGACCTGCAGCTGCTGCTTAGGCGCTCCATGGCCGCCACAACGCACCGGACCTTGTCCCTCCCCCTCGGTCGGCCATCTGACGACGCGTCCCCCCCCCCTCCCCCTTCGTGCTGCGCTGGCCCCTCGTCAGCCGCCTTGTCGAATGAATTATGCGGCACTCCACGCACCGCCTGTTTCACGGCGGAGGCTGTTCGCTTGTCGAGTCAGCCTGTTTCCCTTGCCGCTCATGGCTCCCCCGCCATTGGCTGCTCCCCGTCGTCTCCCCCCAGGGCCTGCCATGGATTCCAACCTGTACCTACTTATCTCTATCCACTATACTACACGTCCTCGCTCTCCTCGTCTCACACAGGTACATTGCCTGTCACCAGCTATGCATGCGCCCATCTCCATGGCTGTCCCATGCCGCCAGCCAGCCCTGCCACGGACGCGAGGCCGCAAATTGCCCTTGAATTAATTAGCACAATTACTTACCATCAACCGGCTGCTTGCACGTGACAGGCTGTGCGCTCCATGAAACAAAACCCCCAATGTATCTCTGTATTGTACACTTTATATACGGGCGCATGGATTTGAGTAGGTGAATTGGAGGGGGGCGTGGCCACCCTGACTGCCTCCCTGTGCACCTGCACCTGCACCTGCACCCACCCATCCACCCCTCGTGCCTCGGCATCGAATCGACTAGGCCATCGTCCGGTCGCTTTGAAGCTTTGCTCCAGTGTCGACGGCCCGTCCATGGAGCACATGTATAGTACACATACGTAGTACATATTCTAAGTAAGTGCGGTGTAGACAGCCGGTGGGCCGTGCTTGCCCTGGGCCCATGTCGGAGCCGTCTGCCCTTGCTGTGTGCCTCCGAGAAAGGCAGGGCCAACAGAGCCACGTCCTGTAGCCATCCCAACCCTCTGTCCAAGTACAATTGCCATACTTCGCCACTTACCGGACACGGTCCTCTTCTAAAAAAGCCTGGGGTCCAAGCTGCACTCCATCTCCCTCTGTCGGTCTCGCTGGCTGGCTGACTGTCTTCATCCATCTATGTGATTAATTGACATGTGCATCCATGTGCGTACTATCCCGCCCTAGCTTGCCCACCCTTCAACCCACCTGCCCCCTCGATCTACGCCTGCTCTAGACGCCGAACTATCTCGACACCATTGCTCTGCACGGTCACCTGTAATCGTCCGTCTTGACACCGGCTTCAATCGCCAACCTGCACTCGGTCCGCAATGGCTGCTCAAACTCGTGTTCTGAATTGCCATTGCGCCAAACTTTCTCTCCTTCTCTCCGTCCGCCGCGAAGTCTCTAACTAGCACACATGACCGTGCGAATAGCGCGCCGTGAGCCTTGCCATTGCCCCCCCCCCTTGGCTACTCGAGTCCTCATCAAAATGACTTGTTAGCAAATGCAGTCATGTGCTCAGTAATCGTAGTCTTGGCCGGCAGCATCCGCTGACGGGCCAAACTTTTGGCCCTTCTCCAAACAATGGCCGAGCCTGGTGCTTCCAGTCGCCGTCCCGGACGGTGGAAGAGATAATCCGAACAGCGACCACATCGTCACCAACCCAGCCAGTAGCTTCCGAGCAACACAGCGGGCAAAAGACGTGCCAATTGTCCTTGTATGCTCCACCCACCAAAATCATGTTGTTGCCGTCCCTCGACATGTTTAACCAGAACCTCTGCCCTCATGCCATGGTTCACGCTAGCGCAAAAATCGCAAAGCTCGCACAACTTCCCTCGGTCGCTTCTGAACCGTCCGTTTCTCTTGACTGACAACAGCATCCACCCGCCCTGCGCGCGATCGCGTACTCAATTTTAGTAGCTGTATCCAGAAAACCCTACAACTGCACCACCTGATTGCCATTCTCCATACGACGCGCTCCAAACATGGCTGGCTACGCGGATCCCGACGCGCAGATGGGCGGAGGGCCAGGCCAATACGCGAACCAGAATGGCACACCACCAGCGCCCCAGCACCAGTTGACGGATCCCGAGCTGCGTCTGCAAGAAAATCTGCAACAGCTGCGTGAAGGAGGAGACATGATGCATCCACCTGGCCCCCAGCAACCCCAGTACCAGCAGATGGCGCACATGGGCCCGGCAATGGCTGCGCATCCGCACTTTCAGGGCCCGGCCCGTCCGACGCACTCTCCACAGCAAATGGCCCAACACGTCATGAGCTTGGAGGGCCATCACGACCACTTCGACCCCAACGACCCTACCCGCAAGCGTTCAAAGGTCTCACGCGCCTGCGACGAATGCCGTCGAAAGAAGGTGCGCCACTCCCGGCCCGCACGTCCATGGCTGCTGCTTACCTCGAGTAGATTCGATGCGACGCAACCAGTGAAAATGGTCCCGAGGCGTGCTCTAGTTGCAAGAGGACAGGAGCACGATGTCAGTTTAGCCGACAGCCTATGAAGCGTGGCCCCAGCAAAGGGTATGCTGCCCACCACTCCGTCTGTTGGTGAGCATGCTGACAGTGTCTAGTTACATCAAAGAGCTCGCAGACCGACTCAACTCGCTCGAAAGCCAAATCCACCACCCTCCCAACCCTACGCATACGTTTGATTTTGGATCCATGGGAGATCAGACGTTCCCAGACACACAGAGCCCGCCCCAGTTCAAGCGCCAGCGAACCCATTCCATGACCGAGGGCTTCCACGAAGCCTTCAGCCGACCGAATTGGACTGCTCCCGACCGGTCCAATGGCCCCATGGATACGCACGGTTTGCCTGCTCTAGGCGATCAAGAATCATCCCTTAATGGCAATCGCCGCACCTCGTTTGGTGATATGAACTTGGGTGGAAGTCTGATCACTGGCTCCAACGAAGAGACCCTTAAGGCGTAGGTGGGCTCCTTGCGCTTTGAAATGGCCTGTGCTGACCATGCCCTAGGTACTATAACATCATACACCCCACGTTGCCAGTTTTGCCCCACCATGAGTCGCAACTGAATCGGCTTACCAACTGTCCATCCAAGTTGCGAGAGACTTTTTTCATGGCATTGGAAGGTTGCATCCGTTCACTCGCTTCAAAGGCCTTACCACCTCTCGAGATCAATCTCAACCAGCTGCTCCAACAATGCTTTACTTCTGTTGACGCAGCTAGCTACTGCTTGCATGACTCGGACAGCTCGCGGCAGTTTTATAATCACCTAGTATACTGCCAGTCAATGATTTTACTTGCTGCCGCGTCTGACCGACCTGGTCCGGGTATTGTTGGAAGCACAACAGGATTGCTGGCTAGAATTTCAGCCTCCATTGCCGACGCCGGTATCAATGATGCGCGGACCCTGACGACGATCAAAGAGCAAGACGTTGAGATCTACCACACAGCGCGACGTGTCTACTGGACTTCCCTGATACTAGATCGATTTCACGCGTCAAGCCGTTCCAAGGATATGATGATTCGACGATACAGTGGGACTCTTTCCAAGGATGATTATACGGCACTTGGCGAAGTCGGCTACTACCTTGCTCGTTAGTACAAGTCTATTCTTTTATGACCAAACACTACTAACCTTGAATAGGTGCCGCTCAAATCGTAGGTCGGATAGCGTACGTGAACCGCGCAGGCAGCATACCGAATGTTGACTCGTCAGCCCCCTTTGTCTTTTCTGCGCTCAAACCTGGGAATCCCGAATCAGAGTACCTTAATGCGCTGCTGGATGAACTCAAGCAATCGATTGATCTAACCAGCCTGACGCGAAACTCACCTCCTCATCTAGCATATCAGTATCTGCGAGTGTTCATAGCCAGGCTTTCCTTGCAAAACATTCCTTCTGTAGAGGTCCTTCATGCTACCCAAGAGCTTCTCAACAACCTGAAGAGCGGTGCAATAACTCCATTGCACCACATATTTGCCGCACTAGTAGCGACCTCGCTCACCGAATTGTCCGACCGAGTCGAGACTCAAGTAGACGCGCAATCCAGCATCAAAGAAATGAGCGATGCTCTATCTAACGGTCAGATCATCCATCGTAGCTCCGACGGCCTAGGCTGGGAAACTGCCATCAGGGATCTACTCCATCAAAAGAAGGCTTCTACACCCCCCTTCAACGGCCCAGAACAAGCCAGTCCCCAGCTCGAACCCAACATGGCCGGCCTTCAGCACCTCGCCGCAGCCGCAGTAGGCGAGCGTGAAGGTACCGGCGAGACTCGTCCGGGAAGCTCGTCGCAGCAGAAAGTAGACAATGACCTTTCTGCCGCCATGGCTGCTGCCAACGAGGCAGCCAAAGCACAGGCTCAAGCAACTGCTGCCGCAGCACAAGATCTGTTCCACTAGGCTTTTTGATTTGTTATGAGTAGGAAGTAGATGTTTTTCTAACCTTTTGATTTTCATGTCAATAATATACCCCCCAAACGTTTTTTTTTCCTGAAAACCCTATTTTGTTGAACACAATAATGGCTATAATTATTGCGTCGAGTATGTGAGCATGTATGTGTGTGCCGTAAAGTGACATGAGGCCAAAAAAAAGGTACGCTTACAATAATTCTGGTTTTCGGTGTAACGAATTTATATTCCCATACATATGAAATTAAAAATCAGGATTGGGTTGTTTCGCATTTACACAAATGGTTACATCTTTCATCATGTTTACGGCGGTGCCAGCTGCATATTAAACTCGCCCCTCTAAACTATCTTCCCTGTTGAACCCCCCCCCCCCCCCCCCCCCCCCCCCCCCCCCCCCCCC
>NW_006912165.1:0-77043 GCF_000523435.1 Bipolaris zeicola 26-R-13
GAGGAGCAGACGGAGTTGCTAACGCTGGGCATAGAGGATCTCGCGAAGCTCCTTGGAGGCAACAAAGTAGAGGAAGTCAAGGGCACTGGGTTTGAGTCACAATACAAGGGCGTGATTGACGCGGTGAAGCTGGCGACCAACGGTACAGTCAAGGTGTTCCGTGTTGAGCTGGAAGGCACGCGGGCAGAGTACTACGTTGTAGGTGTGGACGAGAAAGGAGGCAGGATTGTAGGGCTTAAAGCACTGGCTATCGAGTCGTAGTGGGGGGGGGGGGCGGTAGGGACCGGGCATATACTTAGCACAAAGCGAACGTGATGGGCAAGCCAGCAAAGGCGCGAGGGTCATTGCGCGAATAAAGCCGATTGAAACGTCGTAGTGGCTGGGATGGCGAGGTGGATATGCAGCGGTAGGGATGCTAGGTAGTGGAGCATACCGTTCACAGAGGCGACGATCAAGATGGTGTTTTATTGGAAAAACTTGTGTACATGACGTGTGTGCAGCCGAGTAGCCCAGGCTTGGAGAGGAGGCTGGCTGGCTGGCGTGGTGTTGACAAGTCTTTGGGAACGGGACTTGGTCGACGGTACCGTGGGCAGTGATTAAAAGCCGAGCCAGACAGGTATTTCGGGGCATGGGGCAGGCAGGCTCAGCCTTGCGGTACTGGGGATGTGACATGGGCGCATTGATTGGCCGGCTGGGGTGACGGGATTGCGCCAATCACGGGTAAGCCACGGGCGGAGGTGGCAGCGTCGGCAGAGTCCAGAAGCGCGTGGGTGGTGCTGCGCGTTTACGAGCTTTCATTTCGGATACACCCTAGCTCAAGCCTCGCGCGCCTCGACGGCAAGCCCGCAGACGGACACACAGACAGGCAGACAGGCAGACAGACAGATGTCAGGTTCAAAAAAAGAGAGGACGATAATGGGTGGGGATGACGACATGTGCAAAGAGCACGTCTTGTTTCGGCATGTCAACTGTTTGGTCCAGGCAGCGTCCATGTCGTGGGCAGGACTGCCAGCTGGTCAAAGAGCCGTAACAGAGCTGCGTCGGGGAGGCGAGCAGGACGGGGGAGGATCATAAAAAGACGAGCTAGATCGCCACGCTATTTGCGGCAACGATACGGTGGTGAAGCACCAGCGCGCGATAAGAGAGGGGGGGTGGGCATGGACACTGACATGCAGCCAGCCAGCCTCAACCGACGCCGGCCACAAAGGGTTGAAGGCATTACACCTCGACTTGGACTGCACATCTGTGGTAGCGTGCCAGTGGTTTACATACTCTAGAGGCCGTCGCTGCTGGGGCTGGGAGTTTCGCTGATTATATGTGGTGCGACGCGTAATGGGTTTGGCGATGATCCCCAGGCTATTGAAGAGGGTAAAGCAAAGATGGCATGGCGCTCTTCCTGTGCGTACCGCGTGCAGCAACGTTTCTGTAGAAACAGCAGGCTGCGCCCATGGACGAGGCTGCAGAACGGTCGTGAAAAGGAAAAAAAAGAGCAGCGCAAGCGATTGCGAGGCCGTCAACACTGTCATGGCGGCGACGGTTGCAGCCGAGCCTGTGGTTGCTGTCGCGGTCGTCGTCGTAGTCGTCAATGTCGCGAGAGACGGAAAAGGATAGCGAAGCATGAAATCGCAATTTAGACAGCGAGGCACTGCCCCGGCTCCACCACGGGGCGCCAGGGCAGGGCTGCTCACGACTTGTGTTGAAACGTGCCGGCCAATGTCATGCCTCTGATGTTCGCCGCATGCAAGCGCCCTGTCTGGCTGTCTCTACTATGCCTGCGCCGGCGCCGTCGTCGTCGTCGTCTCCTCTGTCTCCAGGTGGAGCCGGAGTGGGTACCAAATTCAGGAACACTCGACGCCCGAGCTCTCCCAACCATCTTGCCACTCTTTGCCCACGGCGCCCGCCGCTCTGCCTTTCTCTGCACCCGCCCCTCGTCCATTGATTCCCATCCCGTTTACGACGCACTTTTGCTTTATCCCACACGCCCACTGCTGCTGACTGCCCATCATCTGCATCTTCGATTTAGCGCCCGGCTTTTCTGTCTCTTGCGTCACTTGTTCTTGCCCGTTGAAAGCCGCCAAGCTTTTTCGACGCACGCGTTCCTGGCCCATCGCCCTTATCCCGGCCGCCTCCCCCCCTCCCAGTCTGGGCCAGGAGCCATTCGACTTCCCCTTGAATCTCCATCTCCCTTTTCTCCTGCCTCACGACACGACACCAGCTGCGGTTCCCAGCTGTCTTTTTTGCTCGCCGCCTTTGCACGCCCTGCCTCTACCCGACAATAAGCCCTGCAAACAGGAGTGGAGGATTCCTTTGTTTTCCACCGCCAGTCGTGTGTCCTCGCAGCCAGCAACTCTTTTTGGAATTCCATCCGCCACCTGAATACCGGCCAATTCGTGCTTGCGACACTCGTTTCACCCAGCAACAACAAATATTATTCATTCCGCCTCCTGTCTCGCCTACATCACTTGGCCTCTGGTCTGCCACGGATATCTGAATAATCAGATAGCTTCACCGTCCACTATCGCTTATCGCACACGCTCGCTCACTCTCTCACGAACGCCATGATGCCCCAATCACCAAGGGGAGAAGGCCCTCCCCACCTCCGCCTTAACTCGGGGAGCCAACAGCCCAATACTGACGACCTCCCCACACCGTCGGTGCGACCAAGCACTTCGCGAACAAACACCGCCCGCTCGTTAACACAGCCCATCCGCCCTGCAACTTCTCAGAGCGTCGGCGCGCCCCATGTCTATGCCAACGCTTCCGTTGCAGAGTCTGCTGAGATGCTACTACCGCCTGGAAGACTACGACCCAGATCCTATCGGGACGAGTCCCCGCTACAGTCTCCTTCAGGGCTGTCGTCGAGGCGTACGAGCTGGAGTTCAGACTTTACCGGAGCGCCCTTCGCTTCGCCCTTTGACGACTCGAGAGCCCCATCCCGCGCTGGCAGTGAGGACGATCTGAATACGCAAACCGTATCTGAAAAGTTCAACATTCTGCCCTCTGCCGGACTTTTGCTTTTCCCTGAAGACGTTGAAAAAGACGATTACCTGCATAACCCCGATCCCAACGACAAGGACAAGAGGGACTGCGACGTCTTCACCCGCAGAGGAATAGTCAACGTCGGCGGTCTCGCAATTCTTGCTCTTGGCATTCTCATGCTTTTCGTCGGTTACCCGATTCTGTACGTTCCCGATTCGGATACATTACACCTTGGCGATACTGACCTGTTTTTACTAGGACCTTTGTTGAAAAAGCCACAGCACCAGAACGGACGCCATGCTCAGGCAACCCGTTGTGTATACCGGGCAAGCAAGAAGAGCCACTACTCAAGAACATTCGCACAGGCCTCATCGACCCGGACACACCCAAGGAAGCCATGACCCGCATTGGCGCCAACGGCGAGAAACAAGTTTTGGTCTTCTCCGATGAATTCAACACCGATGGTCGCAGTTTTTACGATGGTGACGACCCGTATTTCCAAGCCGTGGACATCTGGTATGGCGCAACTATGGATTTGGAGGTAAGTTTTGTTGAACTCCTTGGCGTCTCAGCGGCACTAACGTTTTCCAGTGGTACGACCCCGATCAGGCTTTCACTAAAGACGGTACTCTGAACCTCAGGTTCTCGGCGGAGCCTAGCCACGGTCTCGATTACCGCTCCGGTATGGTCCAGTCATGGAACAAACTCTGCTACAAGGGTGGTCACCTTGAGGCCAGCATCTCGCTCCCAGGACGCGGCAATGTTAGTGGTTTCTGGCCCGGTTTTTGGACCATGGGTAACCTTGCCCGTCCTGGTTATCTGGCTTCTACAGAGGGCTTGTGGCCGTACAGTTATCATGATGAGTGCGATGTTGGTATCACACCAAACCAAAGCTCATACGACGGTCTCAGCTACTTGCCTGGAATGAAGTTGCCCGCTTGCACATGCAAGGGAGAGGATCACCCATCTCCTGGCAAATCTCGTAGTGCACCGGAAATTGATGCCCTCGAAGGTTCAGTTCATTTCCTCGGCCCCGGAGAGAGCAATGCCGTCGGTGTCGTTTCTCAGTCCTTCCAAGCTGCGCCTTTCGACATTTGGTACCAACCTGACTACGGTAATGATGGCACTTTCTAGACCCTTTTGTCTTTGACTAACTTGAGGCAGACTACATGGAAGTCTACGACCTGACGGTTACTAGCATGAACGCCTACAAGGGTGGCCCTTTCCAACAAGCTATTTCTGGTTTGACTAACTTGAACAACGACTGGTATGACGGCAAGCAATACCAGACTTATTCCTTCGAATACAAGACCGGATCCGATGGCTTCATTACTTGGTATGTTGGTGAAGACAAGACCTGGACTATGAACGCCCCGTCCGTTCGCCCCAACGGCAACATCGGCACACGTACCATCCCTGAGGAACCTCTGTCGATCATTGCCAATTTTGGAATGTCGAACAGTTTCGCAGCCATCAACCTGGAAGAAATTGCCAAGGACCTTCCCGCTACTATGCGAGTAGACTACATCCGCATCTACCAGCCAGAGGACAACCAGATCGTTACTTGCGATCCCGAGGGCTACCCTACTACCGATTATATCAAGAAGCACCCCGCAGCTTATATGAATCCTAACCTTACCAACTGGTGAGTCGCAATATTACCACGAATTGGGAGCACTACTAACATACTCTAGGAAATCTACTCCATACGATTGGCCCAAGAACTCGTTCATGGACGACTGCCAGTCATGAGCCCATGGCCTTTCCGGGAGAGGGACTGCCGGATCTCGGTCCCCAACACATTTTTCCTTTATGTCGACTACCTAACGTGGCCACGCCAGACGAACATACCCGCACAAATGGATTGCATTGCAAAAGCACGTTTATAGACCACTTCGTTTTTCGATTTCTTTGCAAGGCCTGGGCATTTTGCACGGACCCTGGGGCGTTTTATCTAGGATTCCATCTTATCGCCCAACCA
Organism: Bipolaris zeicola 26-R-13; assembly: GCF_000523435.1. Taxonomy (NCBI): domain Eukaryota; kingdom Fungi; phylum Ascomycota; class Dothideomycetes; order Pleosporales; family Pleosporaceae; genus Bipolaris; species Bipolaris zeicola. Next base: position 4,961 of record NW_006912165.1, read on the forward strand.
CACACGGACAGAAATTCTACTGGCATATGCACGTTGTACGATTCCCTGTTTGGGGTCAACATTGCCCGTGCTTTTGCCATGTCAGTTCTCGTTCACCGGCTGCGACGGATTGGCTCTTGGTCCATGTATCGGAACAATACGGCACTTTGTAACATCCTCAACAATGCGCCTTTGTACATTACAGCATATGACTCATCATACATGGCCTGTATCAAGCATCTTGCGAGTTTTGGAGCCCGTTCGTCCTTTTTCCTTGAACCTGGGGTTGGAAGGAGTTGCTGGACACCGGTACCGATCTCGATCATCCCTTATCTATTATTTGCTTCTTCTCTGCCACTTGTAATGCCTCGACACTTGTTCCACCGCTTTTTTGATTTTTTTCCTGCTTTCGATCAGATATCACGCATATGGAAACAACAGCAATTGCTCAATGCTGCAAGCGACACGTGGTGAGGAGGGATTTCTTCTAAGGTTCATCTTCATATCTTTGTTTTTTGCTTTTTCTTTGGTTGGATCTCAATCATTGTGCATGGTTTGAGCTTGGGAGTAATCAAGGACAAACAATGGAAAGGGGGGTTGACGATGGAATGAAGGCGTGCTTGAATACTTGAAGCGATTTTGTAATGTATAGCTGAAGGGGAGGATGGGGTAGGAGGAGGAGCGATACTAGATTGTGTGAGCTGGGATGAGTTGAACTATGTAGCATATAGGACGAAGCTGAAGAAGCAGAGGACGAATACAATTGGAGACAAATAGACAGAAAGAGTTATCCATGAGCATAGTTGTTCTCGTTTTCCCCCTCCTTCAGACATGTTTTGCAATGAAGAGAAACGTATATGTAGAACTAGACGTGTTAAGGATCTATATGCTTTTTTGACGTTTTCAAACATGCATTTCTTTCTTTCTTTCTTTCCAAATGCTGCAGTACAAGTTGGAACACGCTACGTAGCAGGGGGTGGGATGTGAATTGTAGTTGGATTAAACCGCTGTCCAAAGGGGAAAAAATAAATAAGCGAAATGCATGTAAGAATATAGCACGGGGGGTGCTGCATTGGGACGGAACTGGGGGGTTTGTCAGCCGATAATATGCATGTATGCGGCGTATGTTGCCCAACTTCACTTGAAAAATCATGTGTGATAGTAATTTGATTTCAATATTTTTTTTCGCTTATAAACTGCTCGATAGAAGAGAGAGAGAGAGAGAAAACACATGTGTGTAATATTCTAGTTAAGAATTTCTACGTTGAAGCACAATGCCACCGCAAAAAAGGTTTTCTTTAAACAGAGACTTTCCTAAAGGCCAACGTCTTTCTGGGATCAGGCATGGATTGCTTTCCGATTTCCATTTGGGGATAACGTTCCGTCTCGCCGTTTGGCATCTTGACGTCGTACTCGAGGATGAGGCGGGCGACGATCATTTTGATTTCGTTGGCGGCGAAGAAGCGGCCTGGGCAGGCGTGTCGTCCGTAGCCAAAGGAGAGGTTCTCTTCGTTAGTGGTGACGAATTGATTGCGGGCAATGTCGCTGGCTTTACCCGAGGAACGCGCGTTGTAGGCGCGGAGTCCGTCAAAGGTGTCGGAGGAGGGGTAGACGGATTCGTCGGTGTGGATGGCGGCTGAGGGGACTTCGATGAGGACGCCTGGAGGGATGTACTGGCCGTTGCTGAGGGTGATGCCTTTGAGTGTGCGGCGGGTGAAGGAGGCTGTAGAGAAAAGAAAACAAATTAGCATTGAAGTGTTTCTTTCCCTGAGGTTTTTTTGTCTTCCGGAGGATAAATGATAGGTGTCGTGAGTGATTTTACTTACTGATACCGGGAGGGTAAAGTCGCATAACCTCCTTCATGTAGCTATCTAGCTTCACCATTTGCTGGAGTGCGCGGAACGTAATGATACCATCATGCTCAGCCATGGCATTGCGGATTTCCTCTCGAAGCGACTCAATGTATTCAGGTGTAACAGCAAGAGTGTAGAGGATATTTGTGGCGGTCATGGTGGTCGTGTGGATAGCGGCAAAGATAATCGCAAGTTGGTATTTGGCGAGCACCGCCACAGACTCCTTGCCATCACTTCGGTTGATCATCCACTGCAGCATATCGTCTGGCTCCTGCCAATTGGGATCTTGGGCTTTAGCAGCTAGTCGCTCGGCGACAAGAGGCTGCAGGATTTTCTCGGCTTGCTTCTCACGGTTGCGAAGGGCAATAAGTTCTGGTGTGCGTGACGCTAGGAAGGGCTTTAGCCACGGGCGGAGCTTTTTGATTCCGTTAACAGCATTGATGAGGTCCACAGTGTAATTGCATGCAGCGTCAAGGTACTCGGGATCCTGAGATAGCTCTGGGCCAACAAAAATGCGACCCGAGACCTTGGCAACGACGGTGACTAGCTTTGCGTTGATATTGACTTCAGTCCAGTCATCGCATGGTGGCATATATTCTCTTAGCGCGGCATCGACGTCTTGACAGATGATTGGATTCAATCGAGCTGTGATGGTGGTCAGCAAAAACTAGCTCGTATGTCATGGTGCTTTTTTTGCCTTGAAATCTTACGTAGTGCTGAAGTAAGTTCGCTCTTGACCACATGGATGGCCGTACTACCCTCGGTTTGCAGTCTTGTGTATTTGACTTCCATATCCTACCAGATGAAGTCAGTAAGATTATTCTATTCCAATACAAGGTATATTTTCAGCGCACATTCTCTATGGCCTTTGGAAAGCTGAGGACATCGTCGGGGATCTTCCGAAGCTCTGGCAGCAAACTTCGGGGCACAATGACGTTTTCTTGGCCTGCAGAAGGTGTAAGCAATGATCTGAATATTTGCTTTTAGGAAGGGGGTCAACCTACCATTCTCATTGATAAGTCTGAAAACGCTATCTTTGAACTGATCATGTGGTCAGCAGATGGGTTTTTGGCGAAAGATGGAATGCGTTGTACATTGTGGTACCCATCTCGATAGAGCTTTTTTGCTGATGCTATGAATGCTTGCCGTGCCTTCTCACCCCCGTCCGGGCTAGCGGTAGGCAGTTTCCCAAGTTGGGCCTTGTTCTGGAGTTTGGGGAGCAAGACACATGCGGCAAAAATCACAGCAGCTATGGCGGTTGTCTGCAGCGTGTGCACTATCTGCGCAACGATCTGCGGGTCCATGTTGGTAGGGGACGTCGTAGGTGATTGTGCTGAAGTTGGGAGTGAATTATCTATGGAGGGGAGATGCAAGATATAGGAGACCCCTCTAAGCGATCCCCCGGCTTTATCGCTGTGCATTAAGCTACTCGCGTGGGCCGCGGCCCTGAGAAGAGAGGAGCGGCCATCCCCGAGTAAGTATACGGTGTATACGACGGCAGACACGGCCGATGCGGCTTGTGTTTGGACATGTTCTAGGGTCTTGGCGAGAGATCTGCAGACAGTCTCCACGACGGCTTTTTTCCACTGGCACAGCCGTGGTCATGACCGACTCCACTACTCGGTTTCGTGCCTGCACGATCCAATCAAGTTGCTCGGAATACGTTCAGGGATTCACAGTAATGTAACCGTGTCGGTGTACTTCGTTGGACTTGATATGGTGGCGAAGCTGTTCTTGGTCACTGCCCAGACGTTGGTCAAAGCAAAGATTAGCAAACTGGTAGATTTACTGGCACATGCTCGGTGCACATGAATGCTGGCACCGCTGGTGAGACTGGCGGCCTAGCAAATGCAAAGTCAGCATCAGCAGCGAGACGACAAGAGAGTGGAGAGAGTGTCTGCGGCTCAAGCCACTTATTCATCTAATGAGCTCGGCTAATGAATCTTACAGTGGGGATGCTTCATCAGGGACCAGCATCCTCTAAGCGCAGTCAGGAGGTGCATGACGCCCATACAAGTCCAAATCCTCGTCATAACAAAACCCGCTTTCCTCGCCAGCCACTAGAACTTGTTATTGCCGTAGCACAGTGCTCAGCGGATGGTACACTTACGGTGGTCCACGGCATGTTTGTCAAATTCAGGGCACCATCGTCGCGTGGCTAATTTGTCCTTACACGACGGCGTGTGCTTAATCCACATTTGATTAGGCCGCCACTCCTCGTCTCCAATCAAATATCCATGTCGACTCGGGAATCTTGCATCCATTTTACACAACGGCCAGCCACCTCGCATTCGGTAAGCTTTCACGCTAACAACTCCAATCTGAGCTGCATATCATCTCGCTGCTGGCAACTTTCTTTTGTTGCGTCTTACCCCTTGAACACATACGTTAGCATGTTGCAGTATCTCAACGCCTATGCATGTATGGCAGGGAGACGAGTCGGTGTCTTGAATCATTCCGAATATTCGCATTTGTGAGGTAGATACAACTCATGTTGCACAGCCAAAATATCGCTCTGTTCCATCATCATCATCATCATTAGTGCGCGGGGTCGCACCTTTTCGCGTTAGCATCGACACTAGCACTAGCAGAGCGGATGGCGCAGCAAAGACATTTTGTGCATTGAACGGTCGGTTACGCGTACAGCGACTGTCTTTACTGGCCTGTATATCTACCGCTCTAACCGACCAGCCTTTGGGAATACGTGGACAATTGCTGTCTCCAGCAACGGGATAATGTCGTGCGTTGAAGGCCGTATAAGAGCTCGATAGCAGACGGTACACGTCCGCCCTACAACTTCTCAGCTAGTACCATGGGTCCTGCAATCTCGTCTCTCTTCTCTTTTCCGCTGATGACTTCAACAATCGTGAGCGCAAACAGCATCGCAGTGCCCGGTCTGTATACAGAACGTCAGCAAACTTCCTCGGTGCTTCAAGGGAGGCCTTATGTTACCCGCGACTCGTGATGACCTTTCCATCCACGACCAGTCGATCTTCACTGTACTGCCAGCCCCCAACTTTGATTTCTTCTGCCACACTCGGGTGACTGGTGACCCTTTTCTTCTCTTTGTCAAACTTCTTCGTTGAAGCGACTAGTGCAGTAGTCGCTGCACAGATTGCAGCAACCCACTTCCCAGCCTGTTGGAAGTCATGAATTAGTTTCAAAACGGCATCGCTCTCGCAAAAGGTCTTCGATCCCGGTCCGCCCCCAGGTAGAATGAGCACGTCAAAGTGCTCATGAGCAGGTTGCAAAGGGACAGAGTTGAGATTCGAGTAGTCAGGTACAATGCGGATATTACGTGACATGCTAGAACAGGTCCTCAACTTGTTAGTAAACTCGGATGCTGTTCATCTATCGAGTCGTGACTGACTGGGCATATGCTTCGTTTTGGAGCGATACACCTACACTCTTGACTTCGAATCCCGCTCGGGTCAACACTGGAACCATGTGTCAGCGTCTGAGCCCAGCTTCGTCCTCAGTCGCCTGCTGTCGGCATCGCACAGCCATGGCTCCGTACATACCATCATAAGGAGTGACAAACTCAATCTCTTCAGATCCATCTGCAACAAGGATCAAGGCTTTGGGCATCTTGGCTGATGTGGCTGAGTTTTGCGGTATCTGAAAGTGTAGTTGAAAAAGGCTCAGCTAAGCGTGGACCTGGGTATGCTGACATCCTGATGGATGACGGAAGGGTCGGCCCACGGGAACCAGTAGACTCTCGGCAACGACAAGCCGGGTAACGGACCAACGGCACCTTCCAACCGTGCCTTCTTCCTCCACTACAAACACTGACCAATGCGTTACGCGATCAATTGTACGTCTCTCAATGGCATCCAAAGAAGATTAAGGCACAACTCTTAGAAATGCGCAGTCAAGCTTGTCAATACAAATAGCATTCGCTTCTTGCTGCGGAATGATCGCCTACTAAAACCATCAAGGATATTAGACAAAATGCCAAAAAAAACATCATATATACATCCGCCCAGTGTGCTATATCCAGTTACATAACCCGAGTTGTCCTGATTCGCCCCCATACAAAGAGAGCGTTGTTTACCCCATCCCAGTGTCATTGATACCACAACATGCAGACATGCATCTTGCATGCATTGCGGATCCCAGGATATGTCTCGTGAGCTCATGTAGTGGAAAAATGGTCGTCTCAAAGATATGATGCCAATGGATACAAACAGGCAGCCCTTATCCACCTCTATCCAACATCTTTCTCTCCTTTGTGAGACATTAGAGCGGTGTACAGCCTCATGGAGCGCCTGCCTCCTCCATCTGCTGACCCTTTGAAAACAGAAAACAAAAGCAAACAGGGTATGTCAGAAAACAAAAAGCGAGGCCATGTCTATCGTTGCAATACATTGCATTGCCAAAGGCTGAGGTATCAAAGGCAAATGAAAGACATTCAAAAGACGAGCAAATGGCTAAAATGGGAGCCTGGCTGTTCAAAACTCCAAACACCAAGGCCATTATTGTAAAGCAAAGCAGTGCGGGTCGTAATCAGTCCCGAGGGATGCCAGGATGAATGTTCGGCGTTGGTCCCAAGTGGGGCTATAGAGATGTATGCAAGAAAATTTGCCGTAATCACAAGCTCATGGTAAGCCATTCCTACACGGAATTTGTTAGTAAAAAAAAGACATATCAATGTGGACACAATGTGTACATACCCATTCAGCAGGACCGGATGACTGCAGACCCTGGCCCATTGCGCCCATGGGAAGAGCACCAAGGCTTTGTCCTGGGAAGGGACTGGAAGTTGCAATGGCAGTATCTTTTCTGCGCAACGGCGCCCTTCCATTAGTGTCGTCCGCGTCAGCCATTTCCAATTCTTGTGACTCGCTCTTGCTCTGACCACGGTTTCGCTTGGGTGCAACAGCGACACCGCGCGTTTGTGTCAAAGTTACGGAGCTATGGGACTTTGGTGGGCCCGGAGCAATGGGAACTACACTGCTTGGTTTGGACGAAGTCGGTGTGGTAGCAGAGGACAAATTGCTGGAGCCTCCGCCGGCTGAGCCAGTGGATTTTGGAGACTCCGAATCAGCCGCCTTGTGCGACGTGGGCGTCGTGACTGGTGTGTGCGCAATGGAATTCTTACGGGAAGATTTCTTTGACGAGCGTGTGGATGCCGTACCCACTGGTGCGTTGCCACTACCGCGATTGCGCTTCTTGATGACATCGGTCTTCAGCGATAAAGGCCGGACCACGCCGTGCAGCTTCAAAAACAGGCCGCATGCATTGCAAAGTGGGTGCCCTTCGGGGTTACGGCGCCACAGCGGCGTTGTTTGGGTGAAGCAATTGGTGCAAGTCGTCGGAGCACCACCTTCGCCTTGTTTTGTTCCACCAGGACTCTGAGGTCGCGACGGAGCCGCAGAGTTGAAGCCAGACTCTGGAGGTGAGTTTGGTGATGACACGAGGCCGTGCATGCCCTGATGCATCATTCCAGCTGCATTCGGGGTTGAGCTGGTGCGGGGTATTTTCTGGCGTCGTGGATCGGTGCCTCTATTGCGTATGTCGCTTACAGAAGCCGCCGAGCCATGGGTCCGACCAAGGCTGCCCCCGGGACTCCAATGATCTTGCGGTGAGTGAACCATTTCGGTTCCACCAATAGTGACAGTCTTGCGTGGCGGGCCAGCAGGATAGCGCGCTTGCATGGGATTGAATTGGTTGGAGAGGTTTGTCTCCCACTGATATCCCGTGTTGAAGTCGATGGAGCTGTCGTCCATTTGCGAGTATTCCTGTGGTGGCATGGTACGGTCGGCGAAGGCGCTTCCCTCGTCGTCCTCGGCATCGGAGTCGGCGCCAAAGGTGAACATGTTCTCTTGACGACCCATTTGCAACTCGTGTTGTTGGCGCAAGGGCAGGTTATTGTGAAGCACCTGCGACGGATCGACGTGGTTTGATTGGCCAAAGGATGACACTGAAAACGGCAACGAGGAGCTCGCGCTCGTCACTGGGCTGAAGACGGAGTCTTGACCACCGGCCCCAGGATTGAAGATGTATTGCGGTTGCATCGACGTCGATAGGTTTGATGGGCGGTGGGGTCCATAGGAAGCGCCATGCTGTGAGGTACGGATGTCCATGCCGCTGCGATCAAAGTACATTTGGCTGTCTTCTGAGATGGGCTGTGGAGTCGAGACGGTAGAGGGGAAGGCGGAGCTGGGTGGAGAGTAGTAGTCGGTGGAGTTGAGCGACGAGGCCATGGAGTTGTGGTTAAACATGTTTGAGTTGAATGCGTTGTGGCTCATAAGAGGCGAGCCGACGGGAGAGAAGCCCGAGAAGCTCTGCTGGTAGGGTCCGGCCGAGTGGACGGCGGGATCTTCGTGCATCTGAAAGGTATCTAGGGAGAAGGCACCCTGACCCTGGGAGGCGGGGAAGGTGGGTGGCTGCATGGTGGTGTTGTCCAGTGAGTACTGGTGCAGGTCGGCCTCGGAGTGAGCATCGGTGGGTATCATGATGCTGTTGACAGGAGGGACCAGAGGCGAAGCTTCAGCGCGGCGCTTGGGTGGCTGATAAGGCGTTAGGGAGGAGCGACGAAGAGAGCAGAGCAAGAAGGGAGAGAGGCAAGGAGAGATAGGGAAGAGGAGGAGGAGGCGGCGGCAACAAGGGAGAGTAAGAGATAAGGGCAAGGACTCACTCTTCGCTCGTCGATGCTGGTTTTGCGGACGTGTCGTGGGACGTAGCCAAATTCATCCTCTTTGCTGATGGCAGGAGGCACCGAGGGGGCAGAAGCGCGGGCGAGGGAAAGGTTATGGTCGCTGGCCAGATGCGGCTTCCTTATCGGTATCGCTGGGGCTGTTGCAATAAATGGAGCCGCATCCTCATTCGACCCTGGGGGCGATAGGCCTGCAGGACTGCCAACCGACGAAGGAAATATAAAATCGTCCAGGTTCATTGCGTCTTGGGCAGGCTGGTGTACCTGCGCCTGCTGATCCTGCGATTTCCTCAACTGCTGGGCAATGCCGCTTGGAGCGGATCGGGGCGGCGGCCTGGACGAGGCCGCTGGAGGAGGCATCATCATCTGGTTGCTCTGTGTGTTCTGGCTAGGCCTACACGACAAACAAAAGGTTAGCAGCTGGTTGAGGGAGGCAGGCTCGCTGGTAGTGGCGCAAAAGCAAATGGCGGCATTCATACCCTTTATTGCGATCCATGTCAGCACGACGCATGTTCATGGCCATCATTCGCCATGTCAGATTCTCCATGCGCTCTGCATTGGGCAGCTGTGTCTTTGCTCGTGAGTACAGTTTCCATATCTGCGTGCCTAGTGGGTCGTTCTTCTGCATCTGCTCTGGCGACTCGGCCCCAGGGCTGCCCGCATCGTTGCCGAATGCTGGAAATATGGCATCCTGGAGCACACCCCGGCGGGCCGAGTCCTGCGACGACGAAATCTCCATGGTGTCTTTGGGCAGGGCAAAGTCCATGGAAATTCTGGAGACGGGATGGGAAGCCTCGCTGGGAAGCAGTGGTAAATGTGCAGCAGGCACTGAGGGAAGGCGATGATGTAGCTGCGTGCGTCGGCGCGTGCTCTGGATCGGATGGGAGCACCCCACGTTAGCAGCAGCAGCGGCGGCCCTCAGCTGCAACCACAGCCGAAATGGGGCTCTGGGCAGTGGGTAATTAGTGCTGGGGGAGGGAGGGGATATGTGGTGCGTGTGCAACCAGAGGGAGCTGGGCGCGGCCGGGGCTGGTGCTGGTGCTGGTGCTGGGGAGGGGGGGGCAGTGGGCAGTGGACTGTGTGTGTGTGGGCTTGGGGGAGAGGGAGAAGGGGGGCTGTGGACTGCTGTGGACTGCTGTGCTGGAGGAGGGTAATGGGCAGCTTGCTGTGGTCGTGACCGCAGTCGTCGAGCTGGTTCACCTCCACGGGGAAGGACCCTCGATATGTTTAGGCTCGTGGACCACCAGTGAGCGGCGCAATAATTGAATTGCAGCGATTGCGGGCTACAGCATGCGACGGCAGCAGGGGGCGCTGGGTGGGTCGAGAGTCGTGACGCTGGGCCTCTGGGAGGAGGATGAGATGCAGAAGGTGGAGCGTTCGCACCCACGCAGCCCCCACCAATTCACCCTCGGTCACCAATCACGCGTGCAGCCAGCGTGGCCCTCGTAGTCGCAGCCTCGACGCAGACGCGCAGTCGGGCGTGCTGTTGTTTGGGGCCCTGTCGGCGTCTGGTCTGCCTCAGCCGTCGTCGTCGTCGTCGTCGGTAGATGGATGGTAGTAGTAGTGGTGGTGGTGGTAGTTGTCGTAGCAGTAGTAGTAGCACCATGGTCAAACAGTCGCTCTACTCTACATGGCACTCTACTCTCAACAGCAATCTCGGCGACGACGACAACAACAACATAGACACACCCACACCAAGACCAGGCCAGCAGACCAGCACACCCACGCTTCAAGCAAGCCAGCAGCAAAGCCAGCAGCAACGACGGCGGGCGGTTGAGCGACAGGTGCGCCTGCCTTGTGCTACTTGCCGCTTAGCATGCAGGCCCCGGTCCGTCTCAAGACCGCCTGAACCGTGCAGCTCATACACTCACTTGGGATCCTGGGTAACGGGCTCGGAGCCATTCGACTGCTAGCACAAGCATTGGCATGTGCTACCACTTGCGGGAGGATTTTCTTATTTTTTTCTCTGCGGCAATTCTGGCCACCGTGCCTGGCCCTTTTGCCCTTTTGCCTCGCTGCCTCACGGTCTGCCTACCAACGCCTGTCGGGGTACGTCACTTTTCTTCCTGCCTGCCTGCATGCGCCATCGGTCTGCGTCTGTCCGAGCCTCGCTAATGTTCCCTCATTCCTCTTGACATGTTCTAGTACCGCTTCGCGATCCACAGTCGCCGTAGTCTTGAAAGCTTACGCAAATAGACAACGGCTCCGTCAGCCGTGCTATTCGTCAGCCTGCAGCCTCCCTTGGTCCGCTAATGGCGTGCAGCACCAGCACCAGCACCAGTTGCAACACCGCCCGCTGCTCGCCTACATGTCCATGTAGCCATGTGTGTACACACCTACATACGTACTATAAACTACATATGTATCCAGTACGTACGTACAGTACGTACAGCTGTGGGTGTCTTGGCTGTGCCTTTTTCCAGTCTGGGGCAGGTATGCCTTTGCCGCACTGCTCACAATCGGGCTTGGTCCCCCGACTCGCTCGACTGGCTGGCATTGTTGGTGCAGCCAGCGCCAAAAAAACGAGACGCACTCGCCCTCTCCAAAATGCTGCAATACCTGCTCATTGTTTACCCGCTGTGGAGTATCTGGTCCGAATACTGCCGCAGCCCGCCCTTGGGCTCGGCACTTCTATCCCTACATCTCCCGACAGCCTCACGGCCTCATCTCAGGGTCTCTTGTTTACTTACCCAGACCCACCACCTTCATTAGTCTCTACTTACCGCGGGCCCACCTCTCACTGCGCACGAGCACGTGGCTGTAGTCTCTTTTGGTGATGCACAATCTCCAGACGCGCCTTACACGCAATACAGGTACAACTAGAGGGTCTGGCGCCCTCAACAGCATCCACCGCCCCAGTCGGATTGCCCTCCCCCGATTAGACGGCTCCTTGTACCGGCAACACTGGCACATCCACCCGCAATCCTTTTCTATCTCAACCCATCCAGAACCCCAAACCACTGTTCCACCCCGAGTCCACAAACACCCACACGCGGACATGTAGCCACTGCGGCCGTCGGAAAATCCGCGCGGGTCGAGGCAGATCCATACTCTTCCACATGTAACCGTTACGCACACGGTGGAGAGAGCAACATGAAACTGGCAACACTCGCATGAACTATGGCCATGGTTTGTCGGTGGTGGCAACTCTTCTAGATCTTTGCCTGCCCAGCTAGTGTATCCGTGCTTCTACTAGAGTACACACATGTAGTCCAGGCAGGGTCATACGTCAGGCAAAGAGCCATGTACATGTACCTACGGTACTCGAGGCACGTGAGGCACAGCCACGCTCTTTTTTTTGCCGTCTGCACTGCGATCTGTGAGACTTGGAGGCAGTCCTTGAAGATCGAAGAGCGTCACTCCCTCTTGGCCTGCATTGGTTCCGGTACACACAGGTCGTCGAGTTCAGTGCTGCTCACGGCTTTCTCCACGAGCATATCATGCTGTTGTGTGTAACTAGTAGTCTGTGCATCAAAGCTTTGAACCGCACTGCTTTTGGGGTCCAACCAAGCCGTACCCACCGGCAATGTGTGTAATATCAAGGGATGCAAAAAAAGGGTCCAACAATCTCCTGTGCATCGATACATTGATACATAGTCATTCATCTACTCACTCTACTAGATGCATACCATGGGTTGCCCTACTGGCATTACTTCGGGTACGACTCATCTACCAGCCCGCCAGCACCGGTGGTTGACGTCGTGCATCGGCTAATCTGGAGCCAGTCGTTTAGATCCCGGCTCACCAGTCCAACGGAGTTTCACATGCGAACCAATATCACAACCAAGTCATGTCACTACACTAGCATCCATCTGCACCGATTGCTGAGCCATTTCCTCCAGAGCATCTACTCTGACACAATCCAGTGCGGCCCATGGGCTCCGTCTCCAGTCTACTCGTCCGCAGTAGAGGCATGCAGGCAGGGTGTGCTCGATATTGAGAAGAGGATGTACCCCCACGTGTCTTGCCCCGAAAAGAGCAAGCGGTCAAGCCGAGTATCCCTGTCCATGCAAGCGCCCCCCCAAGCCCCCATCCGACCCCCCTCCAAAAAAAACGCCATTTGCTTCTGACTTGCATGCATAAGCTGGTAAAGTGGAGCCTGGATCCTTTGCTAAACCCGACTGAATCCGCTCTAACTTCGCTTGTCGCCGCATTGATGGCTTTGGGCACGCTACACACACAGTAGTCGTTCAACAACACGAGCCTCCTCTGCGTCCTATGCTGCATTTCGCCCTGATCCAATCTTGATTCCAAAACATCCTCCCATGCCTGCCCGCTATCGGATGTCTGCACTTGCTCTTTGTCGGAACAATCCTCGCGCGGTATTATCCGCTTTGCTGGACCGCGACCCTTAGCACTGGTGCTGGCGCAGTACCGAAATCCACACCCACACACATGCGCACCCTCGCATGTCCACACGGCACCAACGGCACCAATCAACCGCTGCAACCGCCGACAATCAATAACACCAGGGCCCCCCAATCCCCTTGCGACCATGCGGGTGCATGTCTCCTGCTCTCTCCTCGTCACGATCGAAACGCCTCGTTGGCTTGGACAAGGTTTCAAGGTCGCATGCCTTCGATACGAGACGCGGGATGCCCGTGGGGGTTGGCGTACGTGATTCATTTAGAAGACTCGAATATGGGTAATTCGGCGGATGATCCCTTGATCGTCCACGACACCGCCCTTGGTCGATCCACACTTGGGCGCACAAACGGTTGACCATCGACGGGGTCGGCCGTGAGTGAACAAAGTGGAAAAGGGTCCTTTTCCTCGTCGTGTGCTTGCTGCCGTCTCGCGTGCTTCCTCTCCAGATTCGTACAAGACTGTTCGTCAGCGCTGACATGTCACTGCCGGCCGTCTATACGTCGAAACCAAGGCAGTGGCAATACCTGTCCGTCCTGGGTCGTGACGTTTTGCTACATGATTGTCCACTGGGCATAGAATTTCGGGAAAGATTGGTGGCGGCGGGGATGATGCTTGCGTCAGTGAGTCCGGCCGACCCGTGGACGGCCTGCACATTCGCTCGAGTGTCTACTGCGTCCGAGGACGACGGAAGAGAGGGCCGTGGCTTTTTTTTCAGACAAAATGCTTGTTGTTGAAGACCAACCCTCAATGGCTCAAGCTTGATTTGTTGAAGGGAAAGACATCTTCAAGGCGCGCCATCTTGGCATCCTCAGCGGAATGGGGCCAAAACGGCGGAGCGGAACCAGGTCGTCCAGTGCACAGGGAAAACGGGAGAGGGAGGGGGGTCGCCAGATTTGCTTTCCAGCCCAGAAATGCAATGGCGGCACATGCGACTTCTTATACAGGTGCAGGCTCTACTGTCAGAGCCAGATCGTGCAGTGATACCATTGCGCGTTATCATTGCGCGATTGATAGCCGTATTCTTAGTGGTGCTTGCACCACCCCCTTTCAGCCTCACATCCTCCCTCGTCACCGTCCGAGCAGCCAATAATGCTTGCGAATGCATGCAAACGTGGTTGGTTTGGGTACAGTCCACATATCCAGCGAGTAGGTGGCCTTCCTATTGTGGATGTGAAACAGAGATAGACTATCTCCAGATACCTTATCTTACGCAGGGAAATGTATACTGCGGCTGTGCGCGAAGCAATGAGCATCGTTTGGCTTCCCCAGGCACACGCCCTGGCGAATCAGCGTAGTCGATAAGAACTCCAGACCCTGCATCTTGTTGAGTTGGCGAGACTGTGCTTTTGCTATTGTCGTGTCTTGGGGCCTATTTGCGGCCATGATAACTAACGTTCTCGCCGTCGGCCGGTCGTGTAAGCCGGGCAATCAAAATTGCGATTTTTCTGAATGATCGTCGCAAGTGGGTTTGGATAAGGGGCCCCCACAGTATTTTTGGGGAGGGCCTAAAATCGGGGTGCGGGGATTTTATATCGCGGTATGTGAGTACATTGCTGGGTGGCTATACATTTTCATCCATACCATGCCAACCCAGCATCGCTGCAGGGACCATCATATGCTTCGTCGGGTATCTGCATACATCCCGATGATTCCGTCTCTCAAGCATTTCCTGCCATCCCCTTGCTGATATCCAAGCGCCCTTCTCCGTGGGGATGGTGACATCCACGCTCCCTATCTCGTCAACCGGCCTGACGTGACGTGACACAGAGATTGCCAATTATGGCACCGCCTTGCCCTGTTTGTATATTCGTCTCGTCTCGGGATTCGAAGCGTGCGCGGGATACACAGCACGGTCGCTGTATGGCTTTATTTAATTCATTCCTTTCCCGCCTTCTTGTCATCCACCGCTCCGCCGCCCTTGACCGTCTCTTCTCCCAAGACTTTGCTTGCCGCCATGAACCTAGGTATCCAGTGTTAGCGCCCGTCATCCATACAGCCTGAGCCCTGCTCCTTGTCCTGGACTTGGCCGAGTATCCCAACCGTCGCAACTTACATGGCGCCAGCATAACCGCCCAATCCCCGCATATCCTGTGCCTGACCAGCCGTCATACGCATCAGACTCTCCAGGTCCGCCATGTTTGCCGTCAGTTGTGCCAGTTGCGCTTGTAGGTGAGAGAGTTGGCGCGGCTTCTGCGAGGGTACGGTACTGAGGCGCGAGCCGCCTGGAGTGTGGGAGCGAGGGACATTCGACATCGTAATCGCTATAGTCGCCGGAACCTTCGAGGTTTACTTCTGGTAGTCGAGATCGATATAGTCGTTGGCCGTCAGTGTTGGTGGTGTGATTGTTGTGGACGCAGAAGTGGGGGACGCGTCGCATTGAATCGTGGTGGGACTCCCGCGGCGAACAGGGCTTGGCGATTGGAATCTCCACTCCGCTTCGACTCTTCTGCGGCCTCAACTCCATTGCCCTTGCGCACCACCATTGATTGATCCCTTGTCGCATCATCTCACCGGACTCACATCGCGAGGAACCATGGCAACTCTCCAGACCGTCCGGCGCTGGATCATGACTGGCGCAGTCGCTGCCATCACAATAACCGGGACCATCTATGGCGCGGGGTTGAAGGGACAGCAAGAAATCAAGCAGGTATGTTGATCATTCACTTTATGTAAAGGATTGGTGAAGATTGCTTCCTCTCAAATGTACTGTATGCCTATGAAGGTAATATGGACTACTGAGCCCGATCCTGAGCGTCCAACAAACCATACGATATGCTAATGGTTTGTCTTTTTAGCAAAAACGACAGGTCCTCCAAGCCACACCCGAAGAACGGATCGCCCAACTCGAAGTCACACGCGCCGATTTAGTCCTAAAGAAGAATGAGATGGAAAGGAAAATCGCAATGATTGTCGAAAAGAGGAGGGCGAAAGAGCAAGGGCAGACTGAAGGGAGATGAGAGATCGGAAAATTCAAGCTGCATCACGTTGAGCATTTACCACATCTCCGCATAGACTGTACAGGAAAGGAAAATACCTCTCTACCCATAAGGATCCGCATGGAAATCTCTGGAGAATTCACCGGTGCTACAGAATCCATTCCCTCCTGGACTAATACCACACTGACGACACGGAAAAGCGCAATAATAGCAACTAGAGTGGAGACTTGAGCACTGTACTCAATCTCATTTGCTAGCTTTGGACAAACACTACCGCATACTTCGTCCCGCTACCCATGGCAAAGTTGGAAGCTTTACCGAGATCAAAAGCTAGCAGCGAATCTTCACAAGGCTCATGATCAATATGCATGTCATTACATTGCACGCCAGTGGTTTTGTCGAAGCTATCATGGCCCGTCCAAATTAACCGGATCGCTTCCTGGTGCAGTAGCGTATGCAAGGGCAATGCTATTTTCTTAGAGCTGCACGTGTGCTTTCACAGCTAGTGAAATCATGTATAACACATCATAGTGCAACCATGGTTACCGGAAAGTCACAGGTATTACAAATGTATTTTGCCAATTGCCCCACGGGAAGAATACATGGACGTCGATCTTCACCGAACCAAACCCCCCCTCCACATGACCTTCCGTAATGCCGTTCACCGCCCCGCCACACCTACGTACATAGGATGAAGGTCACGAGACCTATGTGTAACTGCTACATGCAGCCGTCCAGGCGAAGCGCTAATAATTACGCTAAACCCTACGCACATGATATGCCCGATGACAACATGTCTCAAGCCATTCGGCCTTTCTTCGTCTAAGGCGAAACGGATCATCTACGGTGTTACCCCAATGATCAGTCAAACATTATGCGTACCCCAGCATCGTCCTGCAGCCAAAACCAGTTTCAGTCAGAACAAGGAAATCCGGTGCTACGCCAGTTCATGAAAGCCCTATGCCTATCCTGAGATTGATTGCTGTCTACGCATTGGATTCAGTGACAGTACAGCGTAATTGCGACATGAAGATTTCAGCTAAATACTTTTTTGCATATTTCTGTTGTCAACCCGAGGCAGGTTCAATTACGAGACTGAGCCATTGAGTAACCTTAGTCTTCAATCATGCAAGATATATTTTAAGAATACACACAATGTTGCATTGTCTGTATAATGGTGTCTGAAATGTATCAAGATTCAATGATTAGGTCTCCAAGAATAGAAGAATAAAGTTTCTGAAATCCAGACTTCGGTGAAATGAAAGCCTGTCCGCGTTGCCATCAGATGAGCCCAACTCATGTAGAACTTCAAGATCGAAGTCTCAGATCTCTTGCTTGACTTTGAAGGATTCTCATCCCATGTCCCTTCAATCCCGCTCCCCGCTCTCATCCCGACTACTCCGTACCCCCATTCCCGCCATCACCCCCCATTTCCCCCAGATCCGCCTAGCATTCTCCAGATCCCATCACATATCCATCTTCGCAGCCGCCTCCATACCAAAAGGCACAGCAGCACTAGTCGCAATATTATTCGATCCTTAAAAAAAACCACTCGCATTAGCCCCATGCCGCTCAATTCCGAATCCCACAAAGTCCCACCCCCCAAAGAAGGAGAGAAAAGCGCCAAAGTAAAAAAAAAAAGAGAGACTAACCATGCTTGCCACCCCACCAGTCCCAACACTCGATCCAGAACTCCCTCGCTCCCTCCCACAAACACCACAGCCGTAGCGACCAAACAGATGACAAGCATGCAGCTAGGTGACACGGCGGCACCAGAGGAAGCAACATGCGGCGTGTTATCGAAGGAACCGCCGTCGAGGGGGAACACGGTGAGCGTCATCATCCAAGGTTTTGTCGATGAATCCCGTTGAGGAAGGTATTGGATATTTGCTGTCGACTCTTTTGTTTCGCTTTGTAATTCGACTTTCGTCTTAAGAAATTGAGGGATGTTTTTTTTTGGGGGAGGGGGGGAGGATTAGGGAGGGAGAGAAGAAAGGAGAAGAAGGTGGCAAAGGTACATGGCAAACATGCTGGCTCGCTTTTTCAAGCCCACCCAGAGACAGAGAGAGACATTGGTGTTGTTGAGACATTGTCTGATTTCGGGGAGGGGGTCTCGCACCAGGTACGCCCGCTTGGACTGTCTTACATTTTGTCTTGAATTGACTTGGTTTGAAAACACCGTGTTTTTCTTCTTCTCTCTTTAAGCTGCGGATTCATTTGCGGGGCTGCTGTGCTGTGTGGATTAGAAACAAGGTGAGTAATGTGGGTTTATCGGCTTGCTTGATTTCGTTATCCCCTGTTTGAGGGTGATGTATGGTGCTGAGCCGGGAAACGCATATAAATTTAGTTACATTCCTTTTTGTGGGGATTGTATGGATCTTATTTGGTAGTGTGGAGAATCTGTGGAGGTTGTGGGCTTCTGGTAATAAACCGGGGGTCTGGTAATCTACTAAAACGGTAGCATGCATACCTTGATTAGGTGTAGTTATCTAGTTTGCAGACTGGTACTAAGAGACATAAAGGACGTATTTCAAAATGTAAGTTTGATAGCAACTGCTAAAATGATATATTGGATTGAAGAAAATCTATCCGGGGTATCGAACAATTACAACGAAATCTATCTAGCGTCATCGTCATTTCCGAGTTCGGCATATTCATATGCTTCTTCTCAACTCCGTGTACTCATCAATGAGGGCTGAGTAGCCCCTGCATGAACCGTGCTGGATGGCCACCGCGAATCTACGCATGTCATCCCTTACTCTTCACGACCACGCCTGCGGTTGTTATCAATAAACACCTTCTTGAATCTGAAATGGCACAGATCCTTCGTAACTCCCCAAGAACTCTTCATATTCTCCTTGACAAGTTGTCGGGTTGGCTTCTGGAATAGTTGATCGATTTCCTCAAGAGTGAGATCCTTCGTCTCAGGCATAAAGAAGATCTGGTAGAACCATCCGACAACGGCGATGCCACCAAAGAATCCAATTGTAAGACCTGTCTTGGTAAAGGCTTCTTGCATGCCAGTGAAGTTGTAGGTGATGATGAAGGAGGAGAGGAACAGCCATGCAGTCGAGGTAGTCATTCCGTAGGACCGGAGGTATGTAGGGTAGACCTCAGATGGAACGACCCAAGTGAGTGCGGCGTAGGAACCGAAGAACAACATGTACAGGACCAGACCGGTAAAGTAGATAGCGAGTTTGCCGCTGAGATCAGTGATCTGGTAGGAGACACCGACCAGGACGAGACCAACGAGGAAGCCAGGCAGCATAGAAATAGCCCAGAAACGACGTCCACAGGTTTCCATGAGGAATATAGCGGGGATTGTGCCGAGCAAAAGCGAACCTCCACCAACAAGCGAAACGTACGTGGAATCGTAGGTATTAAAGCCCATTTGCGACATCAAAACTCCGAGGTAGTACAAAATTGCATTGACACCCGTAAACTGACCCAAAAACACCATTATGTTTGCGTAAATAATGGCGCGTCGTGGTCGTGCTTTGGTAAAAAAGTCCATCCATGGGAAACAGTTGGTGCGTTGAGCGACCACCTCAGCCTCCTCCATCTCGGTGCTGACTTTCATAACGAAGAATTCTTCACGTGCCTCATGTGTAGCAATGCCGCGGATACGCTTCCACACCTTGAAGGACTCAAGAGGCTTCTTCTTGTGCATCAGGTACCGGGGGCTTTCCGGCATGAAGAGAATACCAATGCCCATGATGGTGGAGAAAACGAGCGAGGAACCGAGAATATAGCGCCAGTTTCCTGGAACTTTGATGAACATGGCAGCGACGGCATAGCCAAGAACTTCTCCTAGCGCGATATTGAATTGATACAGCGAGACAATGTTACCACGCATTCTGCTCTCGACGGTTTCGGCGACATAGACAGGGACGGTACCTCCTTCGAGACCGACACCAGCTCCGAGGATGACACGGGCGGCAACAATCATTCCGTAGTTCATGGCTCCAGCTTCGAGAGCGCCGCCAATGGTGTAGAGAATGCAGGAGATGATGATGGCCCAGCGGCGACCAAAGTATTCATTGCATGGCGAGATGAGCAAAGCACCAGCGACAGCTAGATGAGTTTAGTACGAGTTTCGACAATAGAATTTGTTTTTGAAAACGTACCACCTAGAGGCATGCCAGAGTTGACCAGCGAATTTTGTTGATCGGTAAGACCCAAGTCATGGGGAAGCGTCAAATTGGCGCCAGAAATAAGCGACTGATCGAGACCAGAGAGCAGACCACCCATGGACGCAAAAACAATAAGCATCCATGTGAAGTGCTTGGGGTTCTTGAATTCGAGGTCGAAAAAACCCTTCTTGTAATTGGCCTGCTCAAGTTGCTTTGAAAGATCCTGGATTAAATTCTCGGATTCCCATCCTCGTGCATCTTCAAGCTGCTCTGTCCGGGCCTTTGGTGCAGAGTAATCGGGTGCAGGAGCAACTTGAATGTTGTCGTTCTTTTCAGTTTGGAACTGTGGGTCTGCCGACTTGTTGCCAACATCGGCCATCTTTGTGTCCTTCTCATCCATGATGGGCAGTGATCAGCGAAGGAGAGGGCGTTCAAAAGAGGGGAGAAGAGAGGCAGCAGGATCACGAGTAATCTCTCGCACACAAAAAAAAGGCACCATCCAGTGCATATCTCCTCCCTTTATAAACCCCAGTGGAAAAGATCGGTGCCCATGGAGAAGTCCCCATGGTCCTCCTCATACGGCTGGAGTGACGTAATGTGGAGTCTCCATGGCACAGAGACAGCAAATTTTCTGGCTTGCGCGCATAGCGATACCGGGCCCCCTGCCAAAACAGTAAGCGCGAGTCTAAAGCCGGTTGTTGCAGGTTTGCCAATCGTCGTCCAGTAGTAGTAGAGATGGGCGTTGATAGACAAGCATCGGTCCGACGTCTTGGTGGAGCTTGGCTGCAAAGAAGCTTCTAGCGCCCCACATGAGGCTCTGCGATCCAACAAAGTTTTCGCCCGAGATATCCACCGATTGCACAAGAGGCAGGGTGTGCGTGTCCCCTCGTCTCGAACGTCATTCCCCGTGGAGTTTTGTTGGAGATTCCTGAGCTCGTGCAAGCAAAACCCCGCAAAGCTGGACATACAGTAGGTAAAGATAAGCATCGGGTAACATGCGGGAGTGGCGGACAACTAGCCTTTGCAACCAGTTCTCAACACCGTTCAACTGCCGGAGCCTCGACCGGCTTTACTTCAGTCAAAGCGTCAAAGCCATGACGTCGTTACGCCATTGGATGCGTCAACAAGCGGTGCGAATTGCCAAAAAGTAGCAACCCAGTTCGACGCACGTATCACCATCGGAATCGGAGGGCGGAGGAAACCCTGGTCAGTGAGGCTCTCTTCCTGGTTTACCACCGGGGTTTCGGCGTCCATACCGTTTATGGACGCAGCCGTAGAGAACGGGGGAAGGGAGTGTACCTAGCTCCAGTACACCGTCCGACATGTTCCGCTCCAGCCTCGCTTCCCCCAGCCTGGAGGCCTTGCAACAGTGCCGCTAGGCCCACTCTCCAGAAACCCCAGGGGCACCAGAGCCATGTGTTGGGACCACCTCGGGTAGAACCGGCCATGGAGTATGGAGAAACGAACGTATAGCATCCGACATTCTGTGAAGATCAAGGTGAGACAGTGGTCATCGGCGGCAGGATGAGCACCGTTACGAGTCAATTTCTACAGCTCCACCACCCATCAACATGAGTTGTACAGACCCCGACATGGGGCCACGCCCCACTATCGTCGAAGTCCAAGGTGCACCAACACACGAGCTACGAACAAGCACAAAGATCACAGCGCCAAAACCTCGGAACTGGGATTTGGTTCCCATTCAAACACACACCTACTAACTGCACGAATCGTCTTCACGAGTCAAGAAATACCGCTCACACATGTCCGATCTACTAGTTTCCTATTCCTTCCGTTACTATGTGCAGCTCCACTATGAAGTGGTACTCACTAACATCAGTCCATGACTCAGATATTGAGCGAGAGAATCATAACGATATTAGTTACTTCTGCAATGACTTCATTGGACGCGAGCGAAAAAAAAGGACAAATAACCCCCACTATCATTTCTTGGGCTTAAGTGAGGTGGGCCACCTTGCTTCTAAACAAAACTTTGCACCTACAACAGAGGGCTTGTACGAATGGTTACAAGAGACGATAGTGCTGTTGACGATGAACAGAGTACATTCATTTCCTTTGTTCAAAGTACCACGCAGTGAATCAATGTATTCACAAATCCCATTTGGAAGGTCCCCAGACGGAACAATAAAGAGATGCGTACTTTACACTCACAGGGTCAAGCTACCACCGTAAACCCCGCCATCACATACACCGACAACATCGCCGACAAGGCACGCAATATTGCATCAGCAGACTATCTATTTCATTCATCAAAAGTCGCTATACATTCATGCACGCTAAATACCCAACAAACACAACCATAGTCATCTCAGGTCTTCTCATCCTCAAACAACGCCATCACCACCCAAACCCCCCGTTAGGCCCTTCATTCTTCTCCCCAGCAAATCATCCTCTGAAGCCAAGCTGACTAGACTCTTTCTTCTACCGCGCTCACTCTTCCTTACTCTGCCCCTACCCCTTACATTCAAATCTCGTTCCTTTGCAGACTGGTTATTCTGCGGACTTCTCTTTCCCTTGTTCAGCACCGTCATTTCCAGCGGCCTATCCTCATCAATCGAGCTCGCAGTCCCCGTCCGACGATGGTGTCGCCCCCGTTGTGGCGATGTAAGCCCATCAATCGCATCCGCCAGCCCCACAGTACCGAAATAATCGCCTCCTCTCTCGCCTGGCCGTCTGACTGAAGCAAGCGGCGTGTACATGGGCGTTTCCAGCTCACCCTTTTCGGCATCTGCGTCAAAAGCCTCAGTAATCCATTTGCCGCAGCGATGGATGTACTTCCAGCCCTCAGGGAATACGCCTACGAATTGCAAGAAGCCGTGGCTGATGCCCGGGATGAGATCGACATTCACCCAGTTCTCTTCGTCGAACTCGCCACGAGCCCAGTCGAGACCAAGGTCTTTTGCTGCCACCCATTCGGCGCGCTTGGCCTGTCGTAGACGTCCGGCGAAGATGACTGTGTCGTCGACAAGTGGGTCGCGCTCACCGGTCAACATCCAGCACTTGGGGAATTTTGCTAGGAGAGACTCTGGTGCAAGCAACGGTGAAAGAAGAAAGTCGGTGCTAAAGTCTGGACGGTGATGTGGGCCTATGTACAGGATGATCATGGCACGCATCATTTCCGGCGTCAGAATGCGGTCGTTGAAGTATGAAATCATACTCGATGTTGCGAGACGGGTTTTAATGGTGGTTGTAGGAGGTGCTGGTTGCGGTGCACCTGGGGTAGGTGGCTGAGTCGCTAATGGCGTAGGTGGCATACTGTTGGTGCTTGCTGATGTTACCTGACCGGCGGCAGTGTTACCATTAGCGGCGGTATTGCTCATATCGATACGAGGAAGGGAGTGGCTGTCTATGCCAGTATGGGCAGCAGAAAGCCTGATCATCGTCTGGGCAGATTTGAGGGTGCGGGTGGAAGTTGCATTTGCACCATTGGTTATGCTTGGTTTCTTGGTATCATCATCGCTGTCCGTATCAGACCCATAAGGAGTGTTTGGCGCAAGGTGTCGGTAGTCGTCACTCTTATGTCGAAGAATGGGCCGATTTGTCTTCCTTACCCTTCGGTCGCGGATAAGGGCCATCTGCTCGTCAGACATCCAGTTTCCGATGTTCATGTCCAGCGCCGGATAGACCAGCACTACGCCAACAGGGGGTGGTAGAGCGCGCTCGCCCTGCCATCTTCGCGTTTCCGTCGATCCACTTTGTAGGACCATGAGCACCATACCCACAGCCAAGTTACCGCCTGCCGAATCACCACAAACGACAACTTTGGGTTCGAGTTCTCCCGATAGTCCCATACATGTCCCCCTCGAAGCCATGATCATATGATAGACATCATAGCACTCATTAAGCGCATATGGATACGGATGTTCAGGTGCCTTTTTGTAGTCCAGACTTAGCACGGGCAGACCGGTCTTACCAGCCCATCCCATGAGCTTATCATCGTGGTTCCTTGGATCCATAGCAACGAAGCCCCCACCAGGTATATCCAGCACAATCTTATCGTGCTTCTTGAGCGCGCTTCGTGGGCCGTTGAAATACAACCACGCAGTCACAGGCTCTTTGTACGAGCTTGCCCTTGGTCGTGGTATCCTGATTTTGCGCGGCGGGTAAACCATCAACCTCGGGCGCATCAAGCTGGTCAAGGCGCCAAGATACGGCGTCGTTCCTTTGTTCCACGCGACACGGAGGTGATCGACGGTGAGAGTAGCCCTAATCTTTCTCACCTTCTCGTCGGCCTGCTCCGCGCATATCATATAGTATATGCTAAACACAATCGACAGGAAGTCCCTCAGGCCTTTTCGCTTGATACGCATGGCGGACCAGAAGCCTGCATCCAGCGCCGTTGTAACCCATGTTGCGCGGAAGTAGGAGCGCGAGTAGAGACTTGCGAGTGGCTCGGGGCACTCGAGGCCGACAAGCTTGCCAAAGTTGCGAGCGACGTAGAGGTAGAGGAGCGTTACGAGGACCGATTGCCACACAGTCAGCTTCCTGGAGAGAAGGGCGGAAATACGGCGGACAATTGGGGGGCCATGGCGGTCGCCTCTGGAAAGGGAGGATTGTAAGCATGTGTTGTTTGTAAAACCACGTGAGTGCTTTACCTGTAGAGATAAAAGGACCAGAAAGATACTACTGCTAGCACTTGGATCTTTCGAAATTGCACTGACGGCCGCCCGAGTACATGATCTATCATGGCGCAAGCTCGTTCACTCTCGCTCGCACGGCGCTTCCCTTTTACAAAGCGCACTCGGATATTCTTATTCTGAACCTGTCAAACAAAGAGCTTGCCTCGTTCAGCGTCATGAAAGGCGTCAAAGTCGGGTCTCCACGGTTGTTGTTGCAGCGGCCAAGTCTTGCGTGAGCATGTGTGAATGCCAGAAATGTGGGAATCCGGGGTATGTTGCGGGCAGCACAACCTGGGGTAATAAAAGATGGGGGGAAGGGATTGTAACTACAACTAGTTGAGATCGGGGACGAAGGAGAGATGGGACAAAGACGGGCATGCTTTCAGCCCTTGGTCATCCATGTTTCTGAATAGGCGTCAAGGCCGTCGACAAGCGCGGCGCATTTGCTGCATGAGGCTCTGTGGTTGGGTGAGGGTTCGGCATGTGACAAGCTGTTGTGGATGCGTGCGTGCCATGTGAAAGCTGCGCTATGACATGTTCTCGGCTTTGGCAACAGTTTGTCCGAGGACTCGCGTCATATGCATGCCGGCGGGAGCCTTAGTCCGCCAGCCACGGCATTCCCCAGATCTCCATGTTCTTTTGTCTGCTGATTGCTATTTGTAGTAAGCAAAAGCACGTGAACTGAGTTTTAGCTATGCGACGAGTTGTATTAATATGGCATAGTATGCAACTGCTATGACAGGCAGAGGTACGAGAGGTTTGGAAATAGTAATGAACAAAGCGTGCGACGGAAACCCGTCATATATATAGTATATACCATGACTGTAGAAATTCCGGAGTATTATTAAAAGAAGAATAGGCATAGTAGTAAGACCGCCAAAACACCCCGAATCGCGTGCCAAGCTATGTACCATGAATGGGTTAAACACCTTGTGCGCAGCCCCAATTTAGGCCCCGTCACAAATGCGTCACAACTCTGACAGGGGGGCTTGCAACCAATGATCTCTTCAAAACCAGAGAAGCACTGTAACAAAGAATAGAAGAGGAAAAGAAAGAAAAGAAAAAAACATCCATCGTGCCTCACCAAACCTCATCTTCAACAAATGAAATCGTTGTCCGTACGTAGTATACGGAGGTCCAAGCAAGCAATCCTTACCTGATAGCCTTGATGCACTCCCCAACCTCAAACCCAACCCTCCTCAAATCGGGCTCGGTAAACTTCCCTTCCTTCTCCTTGAACACAGTGTAGCACCTGCTAGGATCGTCCATTTCAGGCTTTTGCCCGATCTGACCCTCCTTGGCATCGTAGCTCTTGACATACAGGGTGAGATCCGAGCCCACGGTTCCCCGCCAGAGCGTAGCCATCCACTGCCAATGATCCATTGCGCTATACGCGTCTTGAATGGGGATGCGGGACGCGTATACGACAGATGCATGGAGTTGGAAGGTAGGTAGGATGATGACGGGCTTTAGGGTCGCAGCGGGTGAGTCGCATAGCATTGCGGAGTCGTTGCGCGAGGTGGTGGTGTTGGTAGAAGCATCTTTGTCCGACATGATATCTTGGCAAGGGGAAGCGGCGGAAGAAGTAGTGGTGATATACTCAATCATCTCTTTGCTCTTGCCATGCCACTCCTTGATCAAGTCGAGATAATCGTCGAAAGTAACATCCTTGCCATCGTTGCCAGGAACTCTTGGTGGCTCGTTGATTTGGGGCTTGAACTCGCCTTGTTTGGCAAGGTGCTCGTTGAGCCATTCTGAAAGCTCCTTGACCGCAGCCAGATCGTCACCTTCGATAGCGATAATGGCGCCACGGCCTTCTTTACCAGATGGCATTCCCTCCCTGAGCTCCTTGTACGGAGGGGTTATGCGGCCAAGAAGCTTGATCTTGTTTCCGTACGCATAGGCGCTAAGAACTTCTTCTACGCTTTTAGGGCTGGAGCTGTGAGACGACGGTCCCACCTCCACTATCGAGAGCCTTCCATCACGAGGTGTGCGGGGAGGCGGCATGGTCGCGCTGTTCGGGGGCGAATACCGTATCTGAATGGGAGGTAAAGATTCGCGCCTGGCATACTGTGTCGAGGGAAAGTAGGGCCCATCTGCTCTGAGGCCGAGGGCAGGGTGTGGGTGTCCATATTCAAACCTTCGTTTCTTGTTCGGTGTAGAAGGGCTCGGGGCTGCTGAGTCGTCGCGTATCCCCGAAGTGACTCTCAATTTGAGGTGGTTGAGATTCGGAGGACCGTGACCCCGTGGGTGAACAGGTGACTCCATGCTAAGGTTGCCGATCACTGGTAGGTAGCGAGTTGTTGGTGTGATGCCTTCAGTGATATTAGGAGGGGGTAATATAGGGATACCAGAAGGGTCAAAATATGGACTAGTAGGCGTCTTGATACTGCGACCGCCACACCGTTGACAACGATATTTGTCAACAGTGGTATGCTGGCCAAAAGGATTCAGAGGCGATGAACCGGATTTGCCTATTCGACGCGGCTGATATCGGTAATCAGGATACTGTTCCTGGTGCCTAGCTTTCTCCTCCTAAACAGCATCAACATGAAGATCTGTAACAAGAAAAAGTTGCAATACTAACCTGTGCGAGGTCTTGCCAGATCTTCTTGCGCTCTTCAGGTTCAGTCTTCCACTGTTCACCAATGATCTTGGAAATGTCAGGGTTGTTGAGACCAGGGTTGCGTGCAATGATAGCCTGCTGGTGGTGCTGCCGATAGAGGATAAATGCTGTAAAGGGTGGTCAGCAGACTGCGCAAGCATCTTCTACAAACAAAGCAGTATTCTTTGTTCTGACTCGGACTCCGGATTATGACGATATAGTTGGAAGATAGACCGCTGCGAGACAAAGAGACATCTAAAACCCACCATTCCTGGGCCGGGGTATCTTTGGTTCTGGCTGACAGAGACAGACGTGGCCTACGAAGTCCGGAGACCCAGCAGTTGTTGATGTGGCACTCGGAGGTGGCTTCTCATCTGTCGGACTGCCAGATTCCTCGCTCTCAGATGCTTCCACAAGGCAAGCATGCCTTTTCCTTGTAGACCGAGGAGACGATGTGCCAGTCGGTGATGGATCGTCCTCGTAGTTGCGCTCGGTGGTAAGATTAGGCATTGAATTGGAGCGTGTCTCTTGGATCCGACTACTCTTGCGCAAACTCTGTGGGGGCTTCGCGGCATCTATAGGGGACTGTGGACAAATATGTTCCGTTTGCATTGTGGATTTGACGTAGCGCCTTGGAATGTTGAAGAAAGTTGCGGCGGAGAGTGGAAGTGAAGACGGAGGAGGTGAAGTCCGAACAATCGGTGGCAGCACTAGACTTGCTAACATTTTTTGGGTATTAACAACAAGATAGCTACGCTAATGAGCCTCCTCAAGGAAAGCCACGATTCATTGTCCCGCTTCTCAATGAGTACGGAGGCAACGAATTGGATCGACTACGCAATATTCTAGGTTTCTTTAAATGCACTATGCGACATGCGGACGCGTAGCTGTTCCGATCCAGTAAGATGATTGTTCCAGTCAAATGTAGTTGACCTCTGTTGGGAGTTTCTTTGTTCTCCAGTGTCCAAAAGCGGCAAAGGCCCTGTCCACCAATTCGCGAGACATCGCGGCACGCCTGCAGCCGCCATGCAAGGGATGATAACAATGTAACCCGCTCTTTGTCGGTAATTACCAAGTGACGCGGTCTCGGGAGATGTATAGAGATACTGCATATCGAGCCAACACACTATGCTACAAGCGGAGTGCAATATGTGCAGTGTCGCTGAGTATCAAGCACCGTTGTAGGGGCTTGGTCAAGTTTTAAAGAAGTGTCTTTAATGTCAATCCCTGGGACCCGGGACGCACCCCGAGATAAGACGGTTTTGCACTTCGGACCCTTGGAAAAGCAAACGCGCCAGTCAATAAAACCGTATTTAATATGCATAAGTCTGTACTACTACTAATTTAGTAGAGCAACCTCTAATTAAGCTTTCTTCGAATTTAAATATATCGCTAATTCTTTTCCTTAAGGGAATTTGTTTCCTCTTTACGATTAAACCTCTACCTAAAGGTAATTTTATATTTTTGTCATATATCTAGATATCTACAAAAGCAGCGCAAGCGTAAAAGAATCACAACAAGCAGTTCACTATAGACGCAAGGTACTTCAAACGCATGGCAGCTCTCTCTCTAGCTATTCCTCGTTATCGCATTCACTACGCTTAACCCTAGTTCAGTGTCTGGGCCAGCTGCTCCACAGAGGCCTGACAGGTATGCTGAAACCTTCTACAGGTAGTTTAACGTGCGTTCCCGGCACGTAAGGGACGGGCGTTATTTACAGAATGTTGGAGTATTTGGTATGAGTTCATTTGATTAGATAATGTTCCTCTTCTAAAGTTTAGCTATTTCATGAAGGAAACATTAGGATACTCTTTTTAAGAAAACAATGTGAAATATCATTGCTGGGTTCAGATTTGACCCATTTGGTGCCCAACTACTATATTAGTAAATCAACATAGTGTAACTATTAAGCAACACTAACTAGCCTTTAGGATTATTAGCGAAGGCTGTTCTTTTTATTAAGATCTGGATATGAAACATTCGCTTCAGTTAAGATTAGGGGGATATATTTCTGGTGGATTCTGTGCATAGCGAACTATTAGGCCGGGATACATTACTTCTCCGGGTAGGACGCAGTTCTAAAGTGAATAAATAGTTAATTTATATAATTCTATTAAAAGAAGTATTTTCTACTAAAATGAATTAATTAGATAACTTTACTTATGTAGAAACAATCCACTCCTGTAAAAAGAGCTAGAGCAGCCAATATTCTGATCTTATAATGTATCTTCAATCATAGTTAAAGAGATTTTAGGTCAACAATATTTAATAAGGTCGTTAGAGATACAAACTTGGATTACTAAATGACTTTGTAGATGTAAGTCTTGGGGACACTTTATACTTGTCTTTTTTTCGAAGCCCCTATTAACTGGAACATACTACATATACGCTATGGTCTATAATCGGGTAATCAAAGGTTATTCATTTTCTTCAAGGTTCTAAATACGAGAAAAATGTCCAGTTACGTTCAAAGTTGACTCATCTAATACCCGTTACAGAGAGGTAAACACTAACGGCGGTGTAACACTGACTAGAAAGAAAACTCTAATCAATTGTAGACCAGGGGAGGGCCGATACAGGTACAATGCCGCTGTATTATTTCTTAGTATAGCGACGGCATCGGCGTCTTCATGTAGCGCAAACAGCGCTGGCAGCCAAGGTCGCGTTGCGCTCGGAAGACTACGATCGCTTGATCTCAAAGTACCTCCCGTCTGTCTCGAAACGGGGTGCGTCTTGTGTCTTAGGAATGAACGTTGATACAGCTTGCTAGTATCCGGGAGGAAATTTGAGTGTGAAGTGCTCAGCCTCTTGTTTCTCAGGTTTCTCCTTGTCGTCGGAGCCCTGCGTCTGTTGCTCCCGGTCCACAGATTGGTTTCCGCGGATGAGGCTGACGGCTTGATTCCCTATTAGTGTGTGGGCCGGACCGCTGAGTTGAACGTCATCCCTTTTATTTGGTCAGCTTGAGACAGTGCGTTTGTGTTGTGAGTGACCCACCAAAATAGGTGCTCAGCTGGCGTGGAGCATTTTTGAACGTCGGATGCTTGCAGACTGCCCGCACTTCCCCGCTGCGAAGCTAGACATGGTTGCTCAATGTGCTCAAAAAGAGGCGTTTGTTTGCCAACACCAAACGCATCCGAGAGTTGTTTCGAGTGAAGTTGCTTGGCCCGGACCTCTTGCATGATCGCCTCGTTCGCCTCTGGCATGTACACTATACCGTTCTTCCAATTCTTCGCAGTCCGATGCAAAACCAGATTCCAATAAGACCACAAGAAGATGAGTCGGTGCTGATTCTCCGCGAATTGGGCCTCGCGCAAAGCTTTCTTCTTCATCTGGAACCGAGGTAGGAAACTAACGTCAATCATCTTCGGGATGACGACCTTGGGTGGGAAAGGGGCGTCTGCAGCCAACACATCAAGTTGGTGAAATAATGATGTGATGCTTTTATCAATTGCGTACATTGCAATACTCTTCTCCAGTGTCGAGTACTCCAGAAGGTCCCAGAGGCCAAAGTAGACTGCGAAGAATGTCCACTCATCCTCTTTACGTAGGCGTTGCGGGATGAGCTGTCTTCCTTTGTTGTATGCGACAAACTGCTCCACTTGTGCCTTGAAGTCAAACGACATGACAGCGCTACTATTGCTTTCTGAGCCCATGGCTTCCACATAGACTGCAGCGTCAACCAAAGCACCAGTCTGTGCCCCATCAGCCGCCGTTGGCACTGAATGTGCGAAGTTGTCAACAGTATCACATTCGAGCTATAGTTTGTGTCAGGCCACGACTTCTTCAGAACATGTGGCACTTACCTCTTTGCATAATGTCTCTACCCACAAATCGCCTCGATCCGCGTCGCGAGCAGCGATAGCAGATAACGCTGGCGACGAGACACGGTAACTGCCAGTGTCGGACCAATCATTGCCAAACACCACGATGCGATGCGCACTTTCACGCCATACGGTATGTACAGTTTCCTCAAAGCCGGCTGAGTTCATCCAAGTGATGTACAAAATCGTGAAAATAGCAAGGGCAGCACATACGTGCAGCCTTGACACGAACCGCATTGTGTCGCCGATCAACCCCTGGAAGTAGATGAGAGACCGAGGCAGTAGGGTATTGACGATGCGAGGTGTCTAAGGAGATCCAGGTCGAAGACAATGTTTTGTCGAGAGATAGGCTGCTGTACGCGGCAATAAGCAACGCCATTGCAGCCAGCGAGCAAGCAGCATGACGCGTCGGTGCAGAACGAGTCTTGCTGTGGATATCGACCCCGGACGAACAGGGGTCACAAGCACGATCCTACAACCAAAAGTGGGCATGTGTCGCGTGTGTAGCAACAGTCTCAGCGCTACCAAGGCATGCTTGCTGTCAGTCAATGAACATGCTCACAGCCTGGGCGATTCGCCACCCACCCCTGTTCTCAGATCAGACTCCTGAGCCATTGCTAATGCTCCAATACCATGTATAGACGTTGTGCGCTTCAGGCCACAATCAATAAGACATCGGTAGCTTGCACGCGTGGTTGGTGCGGGTTGCTCGGCATCAAGGCCCACTTTGTGGCGTAATCTGTGGGGCGTACGCCTTGAATCCTTACGTATATATCCATAACGGGCAGAGATGAGTGGAGGAAACACCATGCGAAGCCACTTATGCCAGGCACGCTACGCTGCTAAAACTCAATGCGCCATCCTGTCTGCTGTGCAAGACCCGGTTAGCCATAACGCCAGCCATCACCCCGCTTGTACCGTTCGCTCTTCACTGAACTTCAGAATCGAAAACCTTTTCATAAGGAAATCTCGCGTTGCTCCCGCATCACCAATCCATTGTGCAACCACAAATGCCTTTTCCGCCCACCTCTTGGCCTTTTCATCGTCCTCCTGCACATAGTAGTCGATTGCGCGATTGAATGCGGTGGTCGCTAGCCACTCCAACTCCGTCTTGGGATAGCGCTCGGTTTCCTTGGTCATCTTGTTAGCCAAGTCTGCAGTATCTTCATCTCTGCATGATCTCAAAGTACTGGTGGCATGCCTAACATTAGGGTGGTAGTGATAGGCTATTATCGCAACGGGTGCAGAAGAGTATAGTGACAGTACTAGGAAACTGGAGACTCACGCTCTGCTTTGTCGCCGCGATATGTGTAACTTGGTCGATGCATCTGAGACTAGATTCATCATCAAACGGAAGTGAGAGGCTGAAAAGGCATCGGAGCCATCGAGATAATCTTGGCATATCGCTACCTGGTTGTCGGCTAACCAGATTGACGATCTTCTGGAGAACAGATAGTACTTCTGTAGGGTTCATTAGCCTAGCTCTGACAATGTTTCTTTATAGTCGGCTCACTTTTCTGGTACTTGACGTCTAGTTCTGCCTGTACAATGCACTGATGGATGACCAAAGTAAGGTCGGCCAATGTTTCGTAATGATCTGGGTTCTTATATACCCAGCATTGATCAAAGAGCTCGTCAAGCTCATCCCATTTCCGAAGTTTTAGTGCAGCTTCAAGTTCCAACTTGACAACCTGGAAGTGTTTCGAGATTATGTCGGCTTTAGCAGACTGACCGAGCCCATTCATGGTTTCTGATACGGCGCGTCGGAAGTTCTGACTATGTTTGCGAACCTCCAAGTACTGTTGGGCCTATGCATGTCGTCATTGTCGATCTAATCTTCAGACGTACACTGAGTAAAACTTACATTTTGCTCAACATTATCCTCCGCACGCGCCAAAGTAATCCAAGTACAAGCAGCGAGAAACTCACAGAAGAGCAACCGAAGACTTAGATCGCTACTCGTGTTTGAGCTGCCTTTTTCTTTGAGTAGTTTGATGAACTAAGGGTCGTCAATATCTTCTTTTCACATGATGACGGACTGTACTGACCTCTACACAGCAATCAAGGAGCCTGATGAGGTGTGCTGGGGGCATTTCAGCACAATATTTTAGTGATAGATTGTAAGAGTTCTTAGAGAACCATTGGAACTCTACATCCGTGAACAGCTCTTTGGCAGGAGTGCTTGGCCTAGTTCGAGATGCCTTGGCTTGATCACAGGCTTGCTAGTGTTAAATGAGAGTCTTTACATCAATTGTTCTCACATACCTGCTTCGAATGACTCACAAAGCTGGTCTAGAATTTCCGTATCGATTTTACCATCGTTGATGAGTTCAGATTGCAGCATACGCGTAGTTGATCTGCTAATGTAAGAAGCTGCAAGCCTTTTCGGAGTAGAAGACTGACCGCAGAAGTGCAGGTAAATGTATACCTGTTGTAGCACCATTCTGGTATTTGTCGAGAACGTTTCGTAGGGCATTGATCGCTTGTCTCTTATTTCCTGCTCTCTGGGCTTCCATCACACAAGCATAAAGAAGTGTCGCGTCCTTAGCAGAACTTCGACAGATATTATTCAAGCATTCAGCAGCTACATCATCAGTAAAGGAAGTGATCACCGCTAATAAATCACTTACCAAAATCTGCATCTCCGCTTTGTAATGCTACCTTGTACATCAGATACCGTGTCACTGGTTCATCTCTACCAGTTTCAGTCATCCGAGCGTATGCACTCCTAGCCGCCTCGTAGTCTCGGCGAGTGAGAGCGCACTGGATGATCTTCCTACACTTTGTGAATATCTTAATAAGTAACAAAAACGATCTGTAGTACCTTGACACTTTGGCTTGATTCTGTACCCCGGCCTTCTCGAATATAGGATGAAGGCACATGTGGCACCATGCTTCGGCCATTTTGTGTTTCTCTTGACCTGCTGCCAATTCCACACACTTCCATAGTAACTGCATGTTCAGATCAATGATAGGTTCAGTAGTGGAGACATGTAGAGCCTACCGTTTGCGCGGCATGTGTAGCAGGCGCAGAGATTGGAGTTGGCAAATTTTGTGAGACGACGTCGAAGCGATACTGCAGTTTCTCAAGTACGTTCTCAGAGAAGTTTCTAGTGGTACCAATCCAGATCCGTGTGATGATAGCTTTCTCAATCCATTGTTGATTTTCTTCTCGGAAGAGGCGTATATCTATCAAGTCATCGAGTGCCTTGATGGCTGTAGCATTGCTTCATGAAGTCAGTGATTGAATACACATGTCAGATCGAGTGCGCACTCGTGTTCATTTAGTTTTTGTATGTGATGCATGAGTCTACTAGGAATTAGCTAGATCCATGGGTATGCAAATTAACCAGGCATCGTTCGGGTCACATACGCCTTGAAATTTGTTTCACTGAGAACGATGGTACGAATCATACGTAGAAGAACTGTCATTTTTAGCAATTCGATTTTGGAAAATTCCGGGGCCTTACCATTGTAGAACTCGGTAGTATCAATCTTTTCAGTTTCGGAAAGTAACTCAAGTTTTAGCAGCAAGACTCCCATCTTATCTCCGAAGTCCTAGAACCTTCTTAGGGCCATATCAGAACAGGCGATAGATAGATCTTACAGTCTCCATTAGCTTCACCATCTGCCATGCCTTGTCTTGCGTCTCGGGTGTCTCTATTTTCATGTATGCCTGGACTAGCGCATATATCAGCTGGAGTTTCACAAGAGCTGTTCTAGATTGTACCAGTGGCTTGCATGATGCTAAGTCTCAGCTCTCCTACTTCCGGACTGAGCATCTCCAGGTCTTGTCCGTCAAAGATGTCGTGTGCTCGTTCCAGCCACCGAGACGCCAAATTGTAATCGCGCTTCGTTAAAGCACCTTTTCCGATTTCATAAAGTAGGTCTGCGAGGATTTCGGCTGTTGTAGGTGCGAGTGTTGTTATGAGCTGCTTGCATTTGATGAGCAAGTGCTCTGCGGTATCCATGCGATCTTGACGCCATGCCTGTAACATAGTGAGCTATACCTAGCAACTGCAAAGGAGTTCACTTTGAACACAGCTGAGATTACTCACCAAGGTCATTCGAACTGCAAAGTACTGAGCTCTTAAGTCATCTGCAAGCTCCTTCTCCTCTCTACGCTTGTCTTCGCCTTCTTGACTCAGGACATCTTGATAGTCCGCAGCACGTTCAAGCACTTTAGTCGCTGTGGTCAACTCATCACCTTGGATACACACCCTAGCTGCTTTCAGCGCGACCTTCATAAGACGGATGCAGTTCTTGCGCTGGCGGTGTTTTGTATCGTGACCACCGGCGGAGTCGAGAAGCAAGAACGAGAAGGCGCGCAGGAGAGACAGAGTACGCTTTCGGTTAGCAGTAATATCACTGGATCGAATAGTCACATCTGTTTCGTCGCGTCGCAGTCTTATTGTCAGGTTCCATAGCTCGGTGCCAAGCCGGTCAAGCTCCTCTTGCTTCGCGAGGACTGTAGAGGAGGCTTGGAGGGGCAGGGTGCGAATATGAGACTGTAGATCATCTGCAATTGTAGTATCGTCACCGCCTTCGACCCTCTGGATGAGTGCTGTGGCGAAAGCTATGCACTCGTGAGTGCTCTATTCAATCAGCTTTGATCATTATACTCACCGAGTACTGCTTTGAGCTTATTTTCGCGCTCTGCTTTTGCTATAGACTGGAACGACGGCATGACTGCACATGGTCAATAGAACATGCGGTGTGATGAAAGAGGATGATGGGGAAGGTAGTAAGGTAGTAAGGCTGGCAGGATGTGACTCTCACTTGGAAGCTAGCTGTGCGATCACGAGGAAGGTACGGTTCACGTCCACAGCACAAGCTTTGTTTTGAAAAACAGAAAGAACTAGAATACAAGGAGCCCAAACGCATCACTAAAGTCAGATATGGATATCTTTCGCACCTGCAATCACACCACCACATATGCACGCAACCCTCCAGTCAATTAATCCATGAAACGTATGTTATGTGTCACATCATATGCGCGCAATCTCCACAACTCAGCAGCTCCATCGTACAGTTTTGAATACAGAAATCATACCAAAGTACTATGACGCAGGTAACGGGCCAGAGGTAGCCTCGGTTATAGGAAGAAAGTTGCCGACAATCAGCGCGGGTCTAATGATTGTCAGTATAGAATATTGTAGAAAGGGTACATATACTCACATGTTCCACGCATCTCGTTTGACAGTGAATGAGAAACAGCAACGTATTTCGGGATCCTTGGAGTTCGGATCAGGATTTTTCAGCGAGCAGCTCGTCAGAATAGCTTTCTGAGTGTGATCGAATGCGATTGCACCAAACTTTTCCCAGTATGATACCAAGGATGGCTCAGCAATGATCTCATGTAAAGCAATGTTACCCTTGATGTGTCAGTACCTATCGACTCAGTGGGGATAAATAAGAAACCTACGTCTCGTAGCTTTGACATTGGTACGTGAATGAGCCGTGCCATTTCCTTGTTGCCTCGGTAAATCTCGCCTGTTCTTCGCCAACAACAAGCTGGAATAGCCATGCTCGCAAACACACGATCGTACTCCATCAAGCTCTTATCGAACCACATCTCGATACGCACCAAGTCTACATCGGTCAGACTCTGCATCCGTTCTCGAAACTTTGGACGGAAGCGATCGAGTTGGCGTAATACTCTGACGCGGGATATTTGCTGCAGATTCTGCTCCATGTACTGGTTGAGTCTTGCGTAACCCTTAACATAGTTGAAGGGCTTCAATAGTCCTGCATCTACTTTTGCCTTGAGTAGTTTGTTCATACGCTCTTCCGGGCTATCCGATCCGGCCGGGTCAGCGGCTGTTATGAGGTATCTCTCTCTTGCTTTGTCAATAGGCACCCCGCCTGCGGATCGTTGTGCTGTATTAGCAGCAGCATTCTGCGCAGGTGGTGGAAGCAGCTGTTGTTGCCTTGATCCAGTAGGATTGAAGGTAGAGTTGCTGTTTAGAGAGCCCATTGGATTCATAAGAGAAGCGTCAGAAAAAAGAGAATGAAAGTCATTGCCTCCGTAGAAAGCACCGTCGTCCATGAGGCTGTTGTTGAGAAAGTCGTTGAGCAGGTTATACTCATTGCTCACTTCTGAGGTATTGAACATATACGAAGGATGGAAGTGCATGTCCTGAAAGTTGTTCTGTGACGATGAAAGCAAGCCATCATAGTTCCCAACTTTAAGGCTGTCAGTGACGATGAGAGCTTGGGGCTGAAAGAAGTGTGACTTACAGGGCTGATTACTAGCCGTCAAAGCAGGCGGCTGTGGCGCGGATACGGGGTCGGATTGAGTACCTGATGCCGTGCTTGCATCTCCATTGGGGGGCAGTTGATGCGGTGCCAGGTTGAGTCCGGCATCTGGAGCAGTGGGCTGCTGGAGAGTGGCGGCTGGTGCTGCTTCGGACGTGGCGGGTTCGATTTGAGGAGGCTGGCTCTGTCCTTCGCCATTGTCTGGCTCGGACTTGGCCTTCTTGACACCTTCTCGAGGCTCATCACGACACAGATGGCCAATGTTTCGCTTGACACAGCGTGTGCATGGTCGTTCCTATGCTCGCATAAGTCTAACCGTGCCTACAAAACATGAAGAAGATGGTGATGAGTATACTCACGAGATCACAGGTCATGTGCTGGTTGGCATGTGGTCAGCAAGCAGTAATAATTGTCGTACACGCATCAAAGTGCCATGTGTCAAATGCTGGTGTACTGGCTATGGCTTACCGAACGTCTGCAGTAGATGCATGCTACATTGGAGCGTCAAAAGTCAGCAGGGCTGTGGAGACGGGTGGAGATGCACTGCATTCAAGGCCTACCATGATTGACCTTTCTTCGCTTTTTCGAGGTCTTTGCAGGCGCCTCGGGGCCGGTCGCATTGGCCTTGGTCTTTGAAGGAGAGGCGCTCTTTGGCGCATTTTGTTCGGAAGCAACATTGGCCTTGTCAGCCTCACCGTGTTCCGTCATGGCGACTGGAGAAGATCCATTGGATCGTCGTGCAGCTTCCGTCATCCAGTACGGTAAGTGGGTGGGTCGAAGCCGGATGCTTTTCTTGGAGATGCGCGGGCTTGATTGGTGTCACTACAGGGATCTCGTCACGCACTGCAGCATCGCATGAAGCAGCGAAGGTCGACAAGCGCCAGAAGCCGCGACCTTTGTTGCACGGACGAGTTTGTCGTGGCGGAAAACGCGTGGCGGAGGTGTATTGTTTTAAAGACACGAGGGCCAAGTGAATGTCTGGTCGCGTGCTTTGCCGAAGCGAAGGAATATTCCGGAATAACACCACTGCTACGCAACCGGCGGGGGAGCTGCGCCGCCCACCCTGTTAGCCGACCGTTTGGCAGCTACTTGGCCCGCCCATGGCTTGTTTTTCTTAAGAGGAAGAATATCCAGCTCACGCGTTGCTCGCTACAGCGCTTCATCTGTTGTGTTTTGCACGAGTTTGGCACGAGGCACGGTAGCTGCAGGTGTGGTTCTGCGGCGATATGAGAGCCAGCTGGAGCCAATCACCTTTGGCACTTTGTTGCTACACTACATGAAAGCATTGAAGCTACCAGAGTCCCCCCATGCACGTTTTCCGATGACCATTCTGTCGGATCCCCCTCAGCTCCAAAACTGGGGGACATGGGGGTGGATGCCGAAAGTCTTGCAGTTTCGTTGAGCCCTACGCCCAACCTGCCACGGCCTCTTACGGGCCGTCTTCGTATACATGTGCTCGAAATATAGTAGTGGTAGCAATCGTAAAACCCGCCCTGAAGTATTGGATAAACGCCGACCCCCACAGACGCCACTTGTTTCCCCAAGGCTGTCTTATGCGCCTAGTATGTTTGCATTACCTTGATAAGGAAAGAAACCCCTTGTCCCGGATCCGCATCTCAATATTTCACAAGTTGGCATACTGTGCAGCATTGGCATGCCGAAACAGGACATCATCTAGCGCAGCTTGTGCATTGCCTATTGCCGTATCGAGGCCCTCTACTTGGGTATGATTGCTCTGCATGTTCTTTAGGCTGCGCTTCAATTGTTCAAGCACCGGACCGAGGTCGGAGTCGGGCGAGTCGAGGGACGAAAGATCTACTGTGCTTTGTGGTTTTAAACCAATATCCTCAGGGCCGTCGCCATCAGTAGTGACCTCGTCACCGGGTTGGAGCAAGGGGTGGAGCTACTGCAAGTCAGCGATCTTTTCGTCCAAACAGCAGGAGACTGCCACGTACGCGTCCATGCTTCCGCTGGTGTTTCCACTCAGTCCTCCACGTCTTTGCGTTCTTCTTCATCAACTCCAGGTATTCTTCGTCCTTGCTAAGCAAGTGCTCGGCAATCTTGATCTGCTCACTGAGCAGTTGCTTCGAGTGTCGCGCAGTAGTGACCTCTCGCGATACTTGGGCATTGCGCTCCGTCAGCTTATCGATGTTGAAGTGTATGTCTTTGGCTTGAGGAGGGATCCGCGACTCGGCGAGTTGGCGTGATAGTCTTCGTACAAGTGGGTTGAGCGTGTTGTATGCAGCCATGACCTTCCGCTCGTCCCGCTGTGTCTCAGCTGTGTCCTTCTTCGCATTGCGCACCACGGCAAGGATCTGCTCCAAGACCTGAGGTGATATTTCTGGCCATTTGTCGACTTGGTCGCGTGTGATTCTCCTTGATTTTGCCTCGAGCCGTAGATATTCCTTGCGTGACTGGGCTTCTGGCTCAGCGGCGGCAGCGGCAGTGTCGTCAGCTTTGCGCTTGCGAGGTTTTGGTTGGTTTGATGGAGCTGGTTCGATTAGGGATAGCTCATCTTCGGCTTCTTGTGGCTGCTGTTTGGCTGAAGGTTTCCTCTTCTTTGCTGTACCGGGCTTTGGCGCTGGCTTCGAGCCGATAGCGGAATTGCGACTTCCTGGTGGTCTGCCCCTCCGTTTCTTTTTGACTTCCTTATTTCTAGAGCGCGTAGGCGCCTATGCTGGGTCAGCATGTACACACGTCAGAGGACTTATCCGCGCTTTACCATGATGACGTTGTGTGGGAATAGAGACGCGTCGACGTAGTGTTGACAAGCGCGTTTGGTGGGGAAGAGGCCGAGTAGCGTGGGCGCCTCTTCACGTGCGTCCAAGTCACCTTCCCTCCCCTCATATCATCATAATCACATGCAATATGCAATAACAGTGTCACAAAGCAAATACTGAAAAACATTCTGTATATTCCAACCATCTTGTCTACATGGATAGGCCAGGTTTGTTGCTCTTGTCATCCACCCTCATCGCCTTTCCAATAACTACGACGCAGGTGCGCTCAACACCTCTGTCAGATTGACTACAGTCGCCGAAAACGGAAGGCCACTTCCCTGGGTGAAAGTACTATACCTTTCTCCACCATAAATCAACAGGTGCTCCGGCCTGTTCTTCAAGATCTGGATGGCACGCGAATATACCACTGCAGCAGGCGTAGCATGCTTCTCCCATTTGTCTACAGCGCCGCCGTGCGTATTGGTGAACACCTGGCTGTCTGACGCATCAGAGACCACGATGGTGCCATTGGGGCCTCCATGAGAGCTCCAGACCACATACGGACTGGACCCGGGCGCACGATCATCAATGACGATAGGCTGGCCAACGTTGTCGCCAAATTCTACAGGAGAGTCGGCCAGAACGTAGTAGACGGGGTAATTGACACCAAAGACCGTCTTTCCAAAGCCCTGTTCGTGTACAAGAATCCACTTTTTGATGGGTGGAATATATGTCACGACCGTCATACCACTACGATCAGCGACCTCATCGTAAGCTACGTCGTCAACAACAGGGCCCCACGTCTTCAGATCGGAAGACACTTGATGAGAAAGCTTTTGGCTGTGATTGGGGTCACGTTCATCCGAGTAGTAGGCTATCAATTCGCCTTTGTATTGCCTCGAGTCATTGTCAGCCTCCAACTTGCTAAGACGCAAGATGAGCAAGACTCACAGAAGATATGGCTCCCAGATTGCCTTTTGTGAGCCGAGCTCTTAACCCTAAGCAATATAACTCACAAACTCCCAAGTCCTTGCTGTGTCTCTACTAGCGTATAGGTCAATTCTGCTGAAGTTTTTACCCCAAACGTTACCGCTGGCCAAGATAGTGCCAGCCGCGTAACCCCCCATGGCCTCCGTCAATACCGTTAGGGCAGGCTGGTTATTTATGCCCAAACCATCGATGCTGTTCAAATTGGAAATGTGCTTCCATTTAGCGCCGCCATCCTTCGACTCGAAGATGGGCTGGTAACCAGGTGTGTGACCTAGAAGCCATGTAGTTGCAATGATAGTCCCATCATCCAATTCAGTATAGCGAGGGTATGTCATGGACTCATTGCCAGTGGGCTTGTAGATGATGTTGTCCACGAAGAAGCCCCATGGTTTAGGGTCGCTGGTATTGAAAATCGAAGGATCGAAAGCAACGACATTGCTAGCGAAAATAGCGGCCATGGCCAGAATATCCGGATAGAGCTTCATATTTGTGGTATTATATTTTGCTTTGGAAGTTCAAGTAATCGCTGATAGAAAGGAATCAAGATATGTTTCGCAGGCCACGACCAGTTTTTATACTTTCTATGTTCTTTCACCAATTTTTGCCACACAAAGAATATATAATTTCGCAATACACATACTCAACGGGGTCTCATTGAGGTCTTACTGTGATTTTGGTCAGACGGAATGGTCTAATTACCTAGCTGCTGGGGGATAACGTTCGCATAGAGTGTTGTGATAGTCTAGGGCTGACACAACGGGACTTCCGCAATGTCCCATCGGCCCGAGTCCATCACAGTGACTTACTTGGGTATTCTGCATCTTTCTGTCTGAAGTATCGGTGTCACCTTGAGAATATGTATGGCTTTAAGTCTTGTTGTCATTCTTGTACCTACCTGTAAACGTTTCGCACAAACATGGTTAGCCTCTGTTGACTCTTAGCACATCCTTGGCCAGTTGGCATGTATCCACAATGGATCTTTCAAATGCTTACTTCTATGCAATATAAGTAAGTGTGAGTGAGTTGGTGATATACCCGGCAGTTGGTCCCAGGGGAGCAACAGATAATATCACACATGCATCTTGACTACGCATTAGACCTATTAACCGGCGGATGAAACTTGCAGTCTCTACCATCTGCATACAGCCATCAAACTTTAAAAAGTATGGGGTAAACGTGAGCTGTATGCTTATGCTGTTGAAGGGGGAAATCGTCCTCTTGCCTAGACTTGTCAGGCTTCAGAATGTTCCTGTCCCGCATCTCATCACGGGAGGATCGGTAAATATCACCGATAGGGTTCGCTCAAATGCCAATGCGCCGATAGAATTGGATTAGACTGCCCCTAATCACCTCATACATACACTACACAGTACTGTGTAAGAGTGCGGCTGCTTACCCGCATCCTACATCGCGTACTGCTTAGCCTCAAGAGGTACCAAATGTATTCCACTGTAAAGAGTGAAAATTCTCAGTCTTCTATGTAATACTCACTGGCTTTTACAGTGGTTGCAGCTATTCTTTTGCTATGGTTCTGGTTGATGTCATACAGGCAGCTTTTAACCGGCTCGTTCGGCACACCTGGAGCCCCCGTACTAAGAACCGAGGAAAGCACAACCAGATTGGCTGTGGAACAGACGTGAATAAGTCGAATAAATTTAGAGTCGTGTCTTGTAGTATTCGAGTTTTGGATGTTACCTTCGTAATCCTAGCAGATTTTGCCGATGGCTCAGCGGATTTCTGGCCATCGCTTACACCTTGGATGTTGACCATGAGCATGACGAAACCCCAAGACTCGAATTTGCCGGTATGGAACACTTTTTCTGTATTGGGTCGCTAGCATTGGCGGGGAAATTTAAGGGGGACAGCTGGCAAAGTGTGATGCCTGTTGTTTTGTTTGGTAATCAGCCACCGGCCTTTCTGTTTCTGTTTTCGCCGTTTTGCGCGTGCTCGAAATACGGAAACAGCTGCCAAATGGTGCAGAGGTGCGACGAAAATGGCCCGACAACTCGGGCAATCTTTCCGCTTGGAAGCGGGGAAGCACTTGATGGTAAAAAGTCACGTGACTTTCTGTGGCTAGTATGTGGCTATGGGCCTTGTTTCAGCCACATAAGGTGATCGACACCGCCCGTGTTCATGTCAAAAACTTGGAAGTCCAACCCGGAAGCGGCAGTTGAGCAGGAATGCGGGGGGTGCGTAAATGGCTTGCAGAATTTCTCCACTCTATTCTTCCGTGAGAAGCACATTGCCTGCATAAACGTGGAGACTAACACAAAAACAAGACTTCTGGAGGCACTCCGAGGAACTGCCGGCTGTCCAAGGCTCTTGGCATCATTTACTCGAAGTGCTATGGGACCCTCTGACTCGGAATTCTCTATCCTCTGAGCTTTCCAATTGGTTTCGGAGCTCGTATCTTGACTAACCTCTGTCTTTATTTCAGTGTCAAAAAGTCTTGGTATGAGGACTGAGCATAAATCCCGATAGTAGCAACCCTCCTGTTCCATAGTGATCTACTCTCTAGAAACAGTGGCGTGAATGTTTCAGTCTGGAGAAAATGTGGGGATTTCAAAATATACTTAAAGGCCGTTGAGGTTCAATAGTCGTAGAAACACCAGCACGAAACTCAGAAACAAACAACAAGCACTTCACGATGCTTCGCCCAGCTTCTATCTTCGCACTTGGTGCCCTTCTCTTCCTTTCACTTCTCGATTCTGTGTCCGCTGCGACAGCTGGCTGTGGAAAAACCCCAAGACTGAACAGTGGTGTTCACACCATCACAGTCAACAACAAGCAGCGCCGCTACACTCTTCGCGTGCCTCAAAACTATGATAACAAGCGTCAATACCGCTTCATCTTTGGCCTGCACTGGCTCAACGGTGACATGAACGCGGTCGCTAGTGGAGCTGCTCCCTACTACGGCCTCGCTGCTCTTGCCGGTGAGAGCACCATCTTTGTAGCCCCAGACGGTCTCAACAGGGGATGGGGAAACCAGAATGGAGAGGACATTGCCTTCCTTGACGCAGTCAGGAAGCAGATTGACGACGAGTTCTGTGTCAACGAGAAGCTCCGCTTCTCCCTAGGTTTCTCCTACGGTGGTGCCATGTCCTTCAGCCTGGCTTGCAGCAAGGCGGCTGACTTCCGAGGTATTGCTGTCTTGTCTGGTGCCACCCTCTCTGGATGTGCTGGCGGCAACACCCCCATTGCGTTCTACGGTCAACACGGTGTCAAGGACAGCGTTCTGCCCATCTCTTCCGGAAAGCAGATCCGTGACCGCTTTGTCCAGCTTAATGGATGCCAGTCTAAGAACGCACCCGACCCATCGCCCAACAGCCGCCAGCGCGTCAAGACCGTATACGATGGATGCAAGTACCCAACTCAATGGACTTCCTTCGATGGAGATCACGTCGCGCTTCCCGGAGATGCAGGAAACGATGTTGGCGCTCAGAGCTTCACACCCAAGGAGGTCTGGGCCTTCTTCAGCCAGTTCACCTAAGGCAACAATGCTTCGGTTGGACAGGAGCAACAAGACATACTCAGCTGTTGCACAACATAACTTGTCGACTTTGGACTAAATCGACATACGCGAGGGAAAACACTACATAGAAAATCTGTATATACAAAGTAGATGCTCGCTTTCAAAATTCAATGTACATATGAACATCAATATTCACCTTCTGACTGCTCTTCTTCCGATTGTTCTACTTCTGCATCGCTCACCACGTCGCTTAGTTCAGCACTCTCAGCGTCACTCACACCACTGCTCTGAGCATCACTCTCGTATTCCTCAGTC
The DNA here is from genome assembly GCF_000523435.1 of Bipolaris zeicola 26-R-13. Lineage (NCBI taxonomy): Eukaryota > Fungi > Ascomycota > Dothideomycetes > Pleosporales > Pleosporaceae > Bipolaris > Bipolaris zeicola. The sequence continues at coordinate 49,709 of NW_006912165.1, forward strand.
ACCCTCTTCTTTTTCCTTGAAGTTTTTGCGCTTCCTCCCTTTGGGCTTGTGCCGAAATCTTTGCGGCCGCCTGTCCTCTGGACTAGATGTTCGATTGGACAGCCCTTTTCCCACCCTTCGCTGCTCTCACCCGTGATTGCTCGACATCTTGGGCACGTTTTCCCATGCTTTATAAGTAACTGGTGTAGTGGGTACTTCAGATGGTCTGGTACTCTGACTTCGCAGTGAGCGTACGTTGAATTGCGTGTTGGACCAGCGAAAGTGCCTTTCGCACCTGGAGCAAGACCCCTGGAATCGCCTGGCGGGGGTACCCAACCTAGCCATTTGCAGAGTCGGAAGACGTGCGTATCAACAGCGAATGAAGGTCGTTGAAGGCAAAAGAGAAGTACACACGATGCTGTCTTGGGTCCAATACCAGGGTACTTGGTAAGGGCGTTGAAGGCATCGTCATTTGAGAGTAGATGCAGATGGTCCAGAGAGATGACATCCTGGCTTGCCTTTTCGATCTCTGCGCTCTTCTCCTCTTCCGCCTCATTGGTGGAACCTGGCGCTTTGTCACACGGAGATTGAAGCTCTTTCCGTCGCACCTGATTTTCTTCCCAGACCATTTCCAGAATCTTCTTGATATCCTTGCTTTTGACATCGGCTAGTCCACCACTCTTGATTGCTTCAAATATCTCTTTCTGGTCTGCTTGGCGCACTTTGTTCCAGTCTACGCTGCCTTTGCCAATACCTTCTTTCAAAATTCCAAATTTGGCAACAAGGCCTGCAAAAGCGCGGGATGAATTTGTTCCAGACGTTGCAGCAGAAAGACGTGTTCGTATAAGAGCGTCAAGGACTGAGGGTACTTCTCCGCACCCTGAGACATCGAGCGATGGTGTGGGAATGGTCTTCGGAGCTTCTACCTTGCCGTGTACTTTCGACAAGAGACGAGTGACTTCTTCACATTCTTCTGCAGTTGGATGTGGGTAGTTTGGATATGGCGTTTGGCCGGGTGTAAGGCCATAACTCCCAGTCTTACCCTTGCTCTTCTTGTTTGGAGTTGTAGTGGTTGCTTTGTCAACAACGTCGCCAACGTCCTCTTTCTTCACACTCGCTTTCTTGGTTGCTTTTTTTGTCTTCTTTGCCGAGTCTCTTTTGATGTCATCATCGTCTTCTTGCTTGACTGGAAGATTTGGAATAGCACCAAGGTTGTGCGGAAGGTCGTTGATGTCCTCTTGCTTTACTACAGATTTCTTGGCTCGTTTGGCGCTCTTGGGTGCAACAGGCGTATCCTTGGTCTTGGTTTCTGGTGAGCCTTCCGCCTTGATAGCTTTCCTCTTTCGGGAGTTGGGTGCTTCTGGTGTCGTAGGTGGACTGGAAAGTTGTACTGAATCTTTACCAATGACTGATAGTACTTGTGCAGCTCTGCCTTTTGCGGCAGAGCTCCTTGTAGCTCGTACCATATGGGATGAGCGTGTTGATTGTGAGAAATGGATTGCGCCCCTGAAGGTACCTGGCCGCGATGCCAGAAGAAGCCTGACTAGTATTTCGAACGCATTAGTGGACACAATCGTCGTGGTAGGAGCCAGAAGAGTAACAATTAGAAGGTACCTTTTTATACGTCTCCAAATCAGAGAGGGCAGTGGATTATAGAGTGAATCGCCACTGGATAGTGCTAGATAGGTCATGACGTCGATGATGATGATTGGAGCTCGGACCCTTGTTCCTGCTTTAGCGTGCAGGAAGACACGCCGAGGCCCACATGGTCCCGAGTCTGACTGCTTCCAGCTACCCCACGTACCGTCTGCTGTCGAGACGTTACTCTACACCCCCACATAGTTGACTTCAGCATGGCTCACAAAGCACCTCTAATCGTCCCTGCGCTCAAGCGACACACCGCTACGGTCATCGTGGCTCATGGACTCGGAGACAGCGGGGCTGGCTGGTAGGAAGCGCTCAGTAACGTAACATGATTCTGTACACTCTGACAAGTGTAGGATATTCCTCGCAGAGAACTGGCGCAGACGAAGCAAGTTTGAGGAGGTCTCCTTCATCTTTCCGAATGCTCCAAATATCCCAATCTCCCTGGTTCGTGACCAACCATCGATCCTTCGCAGATGCTGCGGCGCAAACACAGCATGAATGCTAATACACAACTTAGAACATGGGCATGAGTATGCCAGGATGGTACGATATCAAAGAGCTGGGTAATCTGGATGGCCGCAGCGAGGATGAAGAAGGCATCATCCAATCTCAGAAGTACTTCCATTCGCTCATCGACCAGGAGGTTTCGAAAGGCATAGCTGCAAACCGCATAGTGATCGGAGGCTTCTCGCAGGGTGGCGCAATGTCCATACTTTCAGGAGTAACATACAAGGAGCAGCTGGGAGGCATTTTTGGCTTGAGCTGCTACTTGCTCTTGCAGAACAAGATCAAGGACATGATTCCAACCAGCAACCCGAACCAAAACACCCCCATCTTTATGGGCCACGGCGATGCAGACCAAGTGGTCGCACACAAATGGGGAAAGAAGAGTGCTGAAGAGCTCGAGAAGCATGGATACAAAGTTGACTTCAGGACCTACAAGTATGTCCTCTACAGCCAGCAGAAGATTGTTTCTAACGAGAATCAGGGGCCTCGTCCACAGCGCCGATCCCGATGAGATTGACCACCTCGAGTCATACCTTAACCAACAAATACCTCCGCTAGACAAAAATTCAGAGTCAAGCGCCTGACTCGCCCACAAATCCGGCTCGAAAGAAGTGACTACGGCACTGGTCATAGTCATTACATTGGTCATTGCTTGGTTTGCGTGGTACAAGAAGCGCGATGTAGAATCAAATCATCCGCGCGATGACACAAAATGACAGGTGCCGGCAGTTTGTATACTTTCGTCTAGACCGCATGTAAATGTGGGTTACTTTACACATTGGGATGTCAGAGATAGATTTTGGTCGCTTGGCAACCATATTCACTCATTGCTATGTTCGCCCTATTGAGATCGATCATACAGTTGTCGCTTGGGTTTTAGTAGCCATACGAGAGTCTGTCGTAAATACTATCAAACCAAACATCTGTTAGTCGCTTCATCCAAGTGGGCCCGGGTTGAAGAGATTTTCCCATTACTTATTTTCGACCTGAAGCTCCACCGCTTTGCAATTGTTTATTGGATCAACATTCCTCAAGTACCAACACTCAAGTGTTATTGTGACTAAATTCTCGAATTTCCATCAAAATCCGATATGGTCTAGTGGCTAGGATTTGCCGCTCTCATCCAGAGTCAGTTCGCCTCACAGCGCCGGCAAGGCCCGGGTTCGATTCCCGGTGTCGGAAAATATCTTTTTTTGACTTTTCGGTATTGTCAAAGAGAAGGTGCTGAGGCAAAGAGCTCACGTGAAGAGTGGTTGCCATCCGAAGGTGTTGTCTGTAGGCAAAGACTATAGAGTCTCGGTGTCGAAAATATACGTTTTTGCCTTTGTTTTCAATTCCCAACCTCTTCTTGGTTTCTTCTTGGTTTCTTCTTCTCCTTCTCTTCTCTATTTTCGAGAGAGAAACTCGTGCTTCTCAGGCCACGCTAACGCCATGTGGAGCACCAAACTCCTTGCCGATAACCTATCTTCGAACAACTAAGATATTAGTGTTTTGGATATGAGATTTTGAATACATATTACGCTATGTGAAGCCAGTATGTAAGCTAATTCCTTATCCTGGATATAGTAGTCTGTGGCGGCATATCGAATATTGTTTGCTCAAAAACACTTTGACTTCCTAGGAAAAATCGTATATAATTCAGTTGTCAAACTTTTCAGGAAGAATGTCGATGTGCAAGGATTGACAGGTATCTGCCATAGGATATGAATTAGGGGGTAACCACCGCAACAACTCTTGATAAATAGTTGCTTACTCACATACACCAGGGGCGTGTATTGAACAACGCATCTATACATGTACGGATGGCGGGATAGGTCCGATAAAGCACTCTGCATGTACACGATGCACACCGCTCCGGGCAGCAAGATCAGGAGTTCATTATTTCTTATTTGCGCAGAGCAGATCGGCTGCCTTTTGCACTGTGAAATTCGTATTCCGGTTCAATCACGCAGTAGCTCGGCGGCCTGAACCAGCCCCAAGATGTTCTTTTTTCAGACCGAGTCATGCACACATACTAGCCAATACCTGAGGGAAAGATTGGTTTGACTATCGGCCACAACTTCGTGCTTAGTTCAATTTTTTAAACAGCATAGCAAGGGCGGTGTACTAGGTCCTGCATTTTGTATGTAAATTCATCGCATGATGTTGTAACAGGTCTATTCTTGTCTGCCCCGGACTCACGGCGCCTCAGGTACAGCCGAGCAGGGGGCGTCAGCAGAATAATGATCTAGAAGCTCTAGCCCCGGTCTAATGTACTACTTGCAGGTAAGCACTCTCTCTCTCTTTCTCAACATGGCCCGCCGCCTCCCTTGTGTCATTCTGTCAGTACCGTCCCGTCTGTCGCCGTCTCGTCTAATAAGTAGCTCCGCCTGTCAAGCTCCCGCCTCAAAAGCTTTGCTCGCCGATAAGAAGAGAATCAGGGGTAGAGTCTTGGTCCAGCCAGCCAATCTGCGCTAAGCGAGTGCTTATTTTGTAGGTACGTAGGGCGGCCCCAATGGATCACCTTCCGTCGTTCGCCTCCAATTGTTTTTGCACAAACTCAATCTAGTTCTGATACGACGGGAGCAGAAGCGATCAACCTGCCCTTTGATTGCGCAAAAATCTATTGGGCACTATAAGCAGCCTTTGTCCCGTTATCTGCAGTATGTAAGTAGTACGATGCCCTTCGTCATCCCGCATAGCGCGTGAGCCTAAAGTGGCAAGCTTGGTCGTTTCACGCACTTTGCCGGCCTTCCGAATTGGCCTGATTGCACCGGTGCCCTATGCGAAATTTCCGAACAAAAAAAGACAGCCCAGTCCTCACAGCCCTAATGTCTGTGCGTTCAGGCACGAGCATCGTATGTGGGATTGACTTTGTGCGCAACAGCCAGTTAGCAGCAAGCAGACCATTCTAGCGCAGAGCCAATGCACACCCTCGATAGCAGCCTTTGTGGAGACACACGAGCCGCCGCAGGGCTACCACCGTCATTGGATGCAGTTCGTTACTCTTTGGGGACCGGGAAATACGAGAGGGGTCTATCATTAAAAGCTCAGTTTCCCGCTTCCAAATGGCTCTTCTTTTCTCTCCATCGGGTCATCAGTACGAACTCATCGCCTTGCACTCGCTTACTCTCGTCATACAAACGAATACCCACTCTTTTAACAAAGTTTGAAATCGAAGAACCTTAATCTTAATCATAATGCGTTTCTCTACTTTCGCTCTTCTCTCCCTGGCCTCCGGTGTCTTTGCCGGAAACTGCGGTCCTCAGAATGGAAACGCAAAGTGCGCTTCGGGCGAGTGTTGTAAGTTTTAGCATAATTCTTCGAAACCATGAGATTATTTACTGACCCATTACTCAGGCTCCCAATACGGCTGGTGCGGAACTACCAACGACCACTGCGACGCCAAGACTTGCCTGAAGAACTTCTCTGGTGCCTCTTCCAAGTGCAACGGCAGCTCTCCCGCCCAGACTTTCCCCGACGGCGTCCCTGAGATTGACGTTTGCGGTCACGCCCAAGGTGGCGTGAGCTGCCCTGGTGCAGGAGCCAACGGTTACTTCTACCGCTGCTGCTCTTCGGCTGGCCACTGCGGACCCAAGAACGACCTTCAGGACCAGAACCTCTACTGCGGTACCGGATGCCAGGCCGGCTTCGGAAAGTGCGATAACGAAAAGGCACCTGCTGAGCCTGCTGGCGAGAAGGGCGTCTCGCAAGCCGGAGAGACTTGCGGTCCTATTGTTAACAAGAAGTGCGCATCTGGTCTTTGCTGCTCTGGATCAAACTTCTGCGGTACTGGCGAGGACTTCTGCGGTGCTGCCAACTGGTGCCAGAGCAAGTGGGGAAAGTGCAACTAATTGTGTTGTTTGAGTAGAGGGATCCGAGAAGCTGCTACGTTGGAATTCTTCAAAGCCTTAGATGAATAGACGAGAGCGTGCCGACGCGAGAAAATGAATACTATGACTTGCATGATATGAACCCAAAGCTACGAACAGTCCCATTTGAATGTCTTATTGCTATGTTTGTGAAGGCGGTGTTTTGAGTATTTCTGTTTGTGTGTTTACTGCTAACCTTCCAACAGCATTATGATGACGGTGTCATGTCCGCCAGTAAAAGAGGCACCTATCTCCCCTCGTCTCAATGTACTATGTGGTAGCGTCTCAGTTTACCGGTCAAAACTTTTAAAAGCCTAGCTCACAATATTGAGAACTGATGCTTTATCTCTCAGTAAGAGACATACGTAGTTAAACGTGAGAGAAGGGGGCAGGACAAGGCCTACGGTTAACGACGGCGAATACAATTGTCCATAGGTGATGCTACGAGCGGCTAAAGAGCCCTCCGTGTAATTTTGCATCAACTGTCAAGCTGGTATAAATGTTGAGCTAATGTTCAATCTAAGCACGTTCTCATGGGGCTTTCCGCCACTACGTCTTCCAGCCGTTGCACGAGACACGATGGCCTAGCTTCCTTAACTTTTCTCTTATTTAATTAATGAAGGAGGCGTTAACGATACTTCTGGGTCCACTTCGTTAGAACAATCCTTTACCACAAGGCTGAGAGGCGCGGTTGCCGAAAAGGCCGTCGAACTGGCGCTGTGAAGTCTCTTTTAAGCAGGAAAATTGTTTCATAAGAAGGGAATGAGCTGATTATATACTTGATATGGAAGAACGCATTAACACGTATAGTGATAGTGGTGGCGGTGCAGCACGCAAGCGCGCGGTTGGAGAATCCCAATATTCATGCCATCCTATGAGGCCCATCGCAACCCTATGTGCGCGAGAACACCACAAAACACCTTCATGCGTTCAATGAGCCGAATAGAAGACCTCAAGTCCATGTGAACAAACGAGAATCTAGACCTTCCTAGAAGGACAAGAGCAACACCCTCCGTTCAACTCATCCTATGCGGCACAGCACGCAACAACCCCACACGTGTGCCAACCACCCCAACCGTGAACAGTGACGAGTGAACGTGACCCAGCTTTTCACCCCCCGCCTTACGAAATCTTTCTCCAAACTACAAATACCCCATAGTCCACCTACCTCGCAGTGTATCAACCACAAACCCCCCTTACACAATGGGAAACACGGTATCAAACTTTGTCCAAAACGCCATCAACGCAGTCAAGAACACGGTTGAAGAAATGTTCCGTCGCATCGCACCACCTATTGTGCGCTACGTGGCCAAGCACCCGCTGCGTACACTCGGTCATATCGGGAGTGCTGCGCTGCTGCTCGTTCCTGGTGTCATTACAACGCCACTGTTGGCTATTGTCGGGTTTTCGGGTAGCGGTGTCGTCGCTGGTAAGGCTGTCATATGTGCCAAACGGTATCAAACAGAAGCTTATAGATGATTGCAGGGTCGCTTGCTGCCGGGGTGCAGTCGGCTATGGGTGCGGTATCTGCGGGAAGTACGTTTGCGGTCTTGCAGTCTGCGGCGGTAAGTATGGATCTGATTTTTGGTGTGGCATGTTGCTGATTAGAACAGATGGGAGGCTATGGTGCGGCCACCGTTGCAGCTGCCGCAGGAGGTACTGCCGTCGCTGCAGAGGCGTTGGGAGCTGCTGCACGTGCGAGGCGTGACTGAAGAGCAAGACACGTATGGTTCCACATGGGAAAATCACATTCTTTTTGAGGTCGCCATGAGAACACTGTAATCATATCGGATGAGTAAGTTCGGGTATGCATACAGGAAGTTCTTCTATTACGTGGATAGAACCTTCGACCTTTAGTCAATGCATGCCGATTCGCTACACATTACAGTTCGTGACACTATGGTCAATCCTGACTTAGAATATATCATGCTATTATACATCATAAAGTTTGTAAAGAAGCGGATTAGAAGAAATCATGAGTCATCATAACACCGACCGACTTAGTTGCCGACCTGAATGGCATAGCCGCCGTCCACAGTGATGGTCTGGCCGTTGAGATACTGACAGCCAACAGCGAATAGGATAGCAGCGGCCATGTCCTGGTCCTTTCCAGGACGCTGGGCAGGAAGACCCTGCTTGTGCTCCTTGGGCATTTCGCTCTTCTGGTTGTCGTCTCGGCTCTCCTGGGTAGTCATCTCCGAAGGGAAAACACCAGGGGCGATCGAGTTGACACGAACTTTGACTACAAGATGTCAGTGAGAACCAAGGCGCATCCAGTGATATGTAAGACTTACTGCCGTTCTTTGCAATCTCAGAGGCAAGCATCTTGTTTAGATGGATGGTGGCGCCCTTGCTGCTATTGTAGGCAAAATGGCCCTGTGAAATGCGGATGTGACCAGAGATGGAGCTGATGTTGATGATGGTTCCGGAGTATCCCTTATGTGTCTCCGTAGCCTTTTCCAGGAGAGGAAGGAAGGCTGTGCTCATAAGGAATGGGCCAACGACATTGGTTTGGTAAACGTCGAGCCACTCCTTTTCGGTAGTGCCATCGAAGAGCTTCTCGACCAGCTCTTCTGAGCTTCCCTTAACTTCAGTCTTTTCCGGCGCAATTCCAGCATTGTTTACTGCTCTTGTTAGAGTCAAGTCCAATAATCAAACCACGGAATCTTACCTAGGATGCATAGACACTTTTCCTTTGACTCAATCTCCTTCTTGATCTTACTATATCCAAGGTCAGCATTTCAATACTCGACATATATGTGAAAACTTACGATACACCCTCTTTCGTGCTGACATCACCGACAATTGGAATGATTTGTCCCGAAATGTTTTGTCCATGTGCCTCAACGACCTTCTCAAGCTTCTCTTCCGTCCTGCCGACAATGTATACCTTGGCACCATTAACAGCCAACGTCTGGGTGATCATGAGTCCGATACCAGAGCCTCCTCCGGTGACCAAGGCGACCTTGTCCTTGACATCAAAGACCTGGCCCATCTCGAGCTCGGGATTATTGGAGGGAGCCATGTTGGAGTATGTGCGTTGCTGAAGTTGCGGTTGAAGTTGATTTGTTATTTGCTTAGTCCGATTGAATGCTCGCATGCAACTCTGGTTTGGAATGAGGGAGGGAGTGAGACGTCGAGGGGCCGAAATTGTAATGTAGCGGGCAAGGCGGTTTGCCATGACGTCACGAACTCGGAGCGACATTGCAGAAAATCTAGATGCAAAAAACAACGGATGTGTCTGAGTGAAGTGACTGGAGTGAGCGAATCAAACAACAACTATCAGTGAGGTGAGGGGAGATGCATGCAAAGAATTGGTCATGATGAAATCACTGGCATGGCAGATCGATCCACACGCGGTATCACGTTCTGACCGCCTAGAGCTGCAGAAGCTCAGGATTTTGCAATATCGAATCTACAAAACAAAACGTCATTCTTCTGACCTTTGTGTGGCATTACAGTTGAGCGACTCACTTACGGTGTAGTTGCATCGCGAAATGATATCCACCTGTTGCATTGCAGTTCAGCATCCTCCCCCTACTCAGCACTTTATGACTAGAGCTTTACTCCAGAAACTCAGCATCAGAATTTGTCTTAATATGAAAGACGACAGGTTCAATGCCACCCATGGATAGGTGATATGGTCGAACTTGTATCTCCAACTATCTGATCGAGGTAGCGCATTTCCCAGAACTGATATGCAAGGAGACGATGTTGACATCGAGATACGAAAAGCCGCTCTGAAAGAGTTGAGGCAATTTTGGAAGAGAAGTAGAGAATTTCCATTCAAACACGGAGTCATCGTCTTCTGCTTTATGATGAATTTGCATGGACTAGCGAGATATCATGCTCATTCCTTCCTCTCAACACGCTCAACGAAGGGTGCGAAAATCCGTCCTTGGATAGCAGTAACCTTTTACATCACTGCTGAGATCAAGGTTACCCGAATCCAGAGCAAACCCTTGCTTTGAGCAAAACATTGCTCATCTCATCGTGCTCACCCCACTCATCACCATGCTTGACGAGGCCAGGGAATACGCAGAAGAGGAATGTGCGGTCCGTCTCCATAGGAGTATCGTCGTCCGTGGTGGAATCAACATCATTGATAGCTTCCATTGTACGATCGTCGAGGCACATTTTCTTGCCTTCACTGCGAAAGAAAAGGAGCTGGTAACGCGCTTTCTGAAGAGCCAGTGTTCGTTGGAAGTCTACAGCATTCTTGAGAATCCCACTTAGTGCTGATTGCGCACTCGAGGTGACGGTAGTGGAAGTTAGGGTAAAGAGCAGATGACAAATATCCCCGAGGATACGATGGAGCAATTCCTCCCGTTCTCTTATAAGGTCAGGTTGTACTCTGCTATTCTCAAGCACTTGTATCGTCGCGCGTTTCCATTCACTATAGGCAGGGCCGCTGCCTTGTACCTCGTCGGCAAAGGACTGAATTGCCGTGAGCGATTTTGGCAGCCCGAAGACTAAAGGTGTTTCAAAAATGGGCATGAGCGAGGTCGAGATAATAGCTTGATATAAGGCAAACTTGTCTGCACCCTGGATACCATTCCTGTATTGAGGATACAGCTTGCAAACTGTTTCTTCGGTTTCTTTAGGTATATTTTCAAGGTTCAGCTTGGTCCGCCTGAGGTTAGAGATCGTCCATTCTCGGACGCGGTTTGCAAGTTCGGACAAGGACACCACAAGGTCGCTGTCGGTAATCTGAGACTGCACACGTGTAAGAGATGATATGCTCGATTTGAGGGCAATGATTTGCTGGAGTCTTTCCTGTGACTCTTTCTCCGCAGCCTGCAAACAAAGTTTCAGATCGCCTACTTGGTCTGGTGATTCTTGCCGGTCGCTGTGTTGTCGAGCACTGTTCGGATACATGAGCTGGTCCTCCAACTGGGCAACCCGGCAACGTAGTTCGTGGTTTTGGCGCACGAGCTCTTCGCTTTCGCGCTGTACGGCGTCATTCATTGTGCTCTCCCAAAGGTTGCTCGAGTCTCTGCGCGCTTTTTCCGTGGCTGAAGGCGACTGGGTATGCTGCTGGCCCGATTCATTAGTGGCATCCTGGCTAGGTGGTGTTGAATCATCGACGTTGGTGGTGGGCTGGCTAGGCCCCGGTGTGCGTCCACTCTGGTGCTTGTGCATATCATTCAAAGGAAATATGCGTCGGCGTGCTTGGTCCTTGGGCACATTGGAAGCAATTCGTGAGGCTTTTGGCGGGGTAGTGGTGTTGTTTAACGTGGACTGTGATTGTGACTGCGACTGCGACTGTGGTTGGCGGTGGTGGGGTTGCAGCCTACCAGAGCTCTTTCGTTCGGTCATAATTGAGACGAAACATGGCGAGTTCAGGACTGCATCGGAATCACCATGATATTCAAGGTTCTGTACAAGGCTGAGACTTGGGATGGTGTCGAGGTGAACTGCCGTCAAGAGACCAACTGACGAGACCCAATCGTGCAGCTTTGGGCCAGCCCACCATGGTTGCCCCTGCAGCTGCTGCATCCGCCATCTTCGTGTACATACCATGACCTACCTAGGCTTCAGCCTGCCACCGCGCTCTACCCCGGGACCCAGATTGTGCAATGATCTCAAGAAAAACCGCTTGATAACGGCGGCGTCTCCTGTACGCGCCGTTGCACCTCAATGAGCTTCTGCTCTCCTCTGGCAGGATTCAGCCCCGCGGACATAGTACCCCACGCGACGCCCACGCCTGTCCTTCGACGCCCATAGCACCGCCACAGCCAGCACGAAGACCGGGGAGCTGAAAATGAAGAGCACATTCCCCAGCAGAGGGAGTAGCATACCCACTACCTTCAACCCGGGCTCCAATGGCAGCGTGGACGCTGGCAGCTTGCCACCGCCCGCCACCCCCCCCAAAGACAGGCTGGTTGTAGGTGTTGACTTCGGGACCACATACAGCGGTAGACACACCCATTACAACCACGGTAATCGTGCCGCCTAATGCGAACCAAGGCTGACCACCGACAGGCGTTGCTGCAGTGTACAGCGCGAATCCTGACGACATTGACATCATCAAGACTTGGCCCGGTGGAAATGGTGAGTTTTTGTGCATCCACGACACCATGTACCTCGAAGAGTTAACACGCGCCCCCAGGTATCACCTCCGACAAGGTCCCTACAGAGATTGGCTACGCCGAACCGGCCCTTGAACGCGACTCTACTGCCTCGCTCAATGCGTTAACCAAGCCCGCGCCGACCATCAAATGGGGCTTCCAGTTCAAGCCAGACGAGACGCGCCTTCGATGTATCAAGCTCTTCCTTGATCGAAATCAGAAGCTTCCGCATTATGTGTCGCCTCTGGACACGGCCGCCCAGCTGCGCAAGCACGGCAAGACAGTTATTGAGGCAGCCACCGACTACCTGTCGCAAATATACAAGCATACCATGGAGACCTTGACCCGGAGATATGGCGAGGCGTTTATTAGTTTGACCAAAGTCGAGTTTGTCCTCACGGTACCTGCTGTGTGGTCAGACGCGGCCAAGGATGCGACTCTGAAGGCTGCCGAAAAGGCTGGCATGGGCAACAGACATGAACTGAAGCTCATATCTGAACCCGAAGCGGCTGCCGTATATACCCTCAAGGCTATTCAACCAAACCACCTCAGGACCGGCGACAACTTTATCGTATGCGATGCTGGAGGCGGCACAGTCGATCTGATTGCCTACAAGATTAATCAACTACACCCTTTGCGTGTTGAAGAGTCGGCTGTTGGAACTGGTGGCCTCTGTGGCTCGACTTTTATCAACTACCGCTTCGAAGAACATGTTAAGCAACGAATTGGAGCAGAGCGGTACACGTGGATGCGCGAGAAAAAGCAAAAGACGTGGAACATGGGCTTAAAGTATTTCGAAGAATTTGTCAAGCGCAACTTCAATGAGGAGGAGCATAGTGAAGTCAACATTCCCTTCCCAGGCCTGCCAGATGACGAAGAGGCGGGGCTGGATTCCGGGTTCCTCGTCATGAGTGCCGAGCAAGTCAAGAGTCTATTTGATCCGGTTATTGAAGAGGTCATACATTTGGTAGAGGGTCAAGTGGAGAGTATACGAGTGAAAGGAGGTCTGGTGTGTGGCATAATTCTCGTTGGAGGATTCGGGCAGAGCAATTACCTCTACAGTCGGATGAAGTCACATTTCAACAGCGCGCCGCCGCCACCATATACCGAGAGGGCAACCCATTACGTCGCTCCGGACGCGGCGCAGTCTATTGAGATATACCAACCCATACATGCATGGACTGCTGTCGTGCGCGGCGCCGTACTGAGAGGTCTAGAGGGCAACATGGTTATCAGCCGACGAAGTCGCTGGCACTACGGCACAAGCTACGCAACTGTTTTTGACGAGTCCAAACACCCCATCTCCGACCGTTATTGGAGTCCGCTATGGGAACGGTGGATGGTGTCTGACCGAATGCAATGGCATATTGCAAAGGTAATACTGCGTTCCCCCCCTTTAGCTACACCACCAGTCCACTAACACTTACCAATTGCAGGGCGCCCAAGTATCCGAATCCCGTCCCATATCTTTTCACTATACACGCAACTTCCGCCCCGGTCAATCTCTCGTTGTAGAAGACGACCTCATTGCCTGCGACGCTGATGTTGCCCCGGACTCTCTTACCAAGGATCTTATCAACGTTTGCACACTCACCACCGACTTGAATACCGTGCCTAAAAGCCTGTTTACCCGCCTGAAAACGACAAAGGGGGTTGAGTTTGATAATCTGGATTTTACCCTTGACATGCGGTGTCAGAGTGCAGGGTTGGTTTTTGAACTCAAGGTCGATGGGGTACGGTATGGGAGTGTTGAAGCAAAGTTTCATTAATGGAGTTGGTGGGGGGGGGAGGGTTAGATATAATATGTAGATAGATGTCACAAATGATGCTGCACATATGTAGCCTTTCTACAAGTATTTTTCTCCTCGTCATTTTATGCAAACTCTCGTTATCGGGCAAAGGTTTTCTTTGAATCATATTTCTCTCTTATTCTTCCATGTTCTCCTCGTCTCCCTCAAAAACTTCTAAGATCTAACGAGAAAGTATACACTACCTTATCATCTCCACCCCCCCTTTATCCCACCACATACACATCTTACATACCCACCCTCGTATCTTACCCTCGTATCTACACCTCGTATCTCCCCTCGTATTCACCCCACCCCCCACGCACAATCTCGATCCCCATCTCCATCTCCATCTCCATCTCGCAAACCAAGTCACGATGAACCCGACCCCACAAAGGTCGGCGAAGTAGCAAATTACTTACTCCAGCGATGTAAACCTACGCACATGACTCTTGCATCCCCTCAATGCCACTAGATACCTGAGTAAGTCGGCTACAATGTCGACTCGTCCCACACACACACACCTATACCCTGCCAGATATACCCGCAGCATCGGGGCTGAAAGTAAATCTCCACACACATACAGATATACGACCCGTATGAAAGGGATACCCCATGTAATTCCAGACACCTCCCCCCTCCCCTCCCCTCCCAGCAAGAGAGTGGGGATAGGGGAATGGGGAGGAGAGGGAGGGGGGGGGAGGTCCGTGTTCAGATGTCGTACATGAAGTATGTTCCACCTTTTTATTTGTCCCCACTCACACCTACTCTACTCACATATACTTTGATACGTACGTACGTACGTAATGTAGAGTGGCTTTCTGATACAACAATACAAGACTAAGGACTAGGGAATTTGTAGGTATTGACTGGGACATGGGGGTTATGGAGGAGACACCGATCAAGGAGATGGGGGAATGGGGTGGTTAGAGCCGAGAGGGTTCTTTTTTTTTGCCAAGATGGTGGTGGCCGGTTGTATGCTTCCTTGGGGGTTTTGGGAGGGTGGGCGGAAGCGGACAGGCGGATTTTTCGCTTTGGGCGTGTGACATCTTCCTTAGTCTAGGGAAGAGAGGGTGTAGGGTGATTTAGGTGAGGAAAGTGTGTGTAAGAGAGAGATGAAAAAGGGAGTGAGGTGGTGGCGTGTATGAGGAGTAGTATACGTGGAAAAAAAATGACCGAAAAGAACAAAAAATTCCTCATATTACTTTTCCTTGGTGTTTCCTTGGTGTTTTAGGTTGTTTTTTATTTTCCTCTTTCGTCTTCGGACCGTTTCTCCAACGTCCTCGTTACACAAATGCCATGGTGGCTCAAAAGAGCATTAGAAAGAAGTACGCAGGGAAGGAAGAGTGGAGACGCAAAGGAAGAAGCAAAAAAATAATAATCGGGAAGGCGCTAATGCAAGTGAAGTGGGTGAAGGAGCAGCGACGGGGCTGATCTGGAGGAAGAAGGGGGGCTGGCTCCACAACCCAGTGTTCCGACTCCGAGTTAGAGGTAAAGACAGAAGAAAAAAAGCTCGGATGACTTGCGGTATTTCGCTCATTTGGTCCTTTTCTCTTTTACCACCCCCACATACCTCTCGCACCCCTCCCTCTCTCCACTTGCCATGGTCCCGCGGACCGGTGGGAGAAACCCCGTATGCACATCATCAGCCGCGGATGCGAGACGAAAACAGATAGGCGGGGACCCATGCTTCAAAGAGATGGGTATGTGAATGCAAATGGTATCGATGGATGGACATATGCAGGTACTCCACACGTGAGTACTTACAAAGACACAAACGCACGAACCAAAGGATTGACGCGCTGCTTGTGTAAGGAGACCAAGGCCTAGATGACGAGATAGTAGCGTGTGTTTTGTCAAACCTTGTATTGCTGTTGGTACGCGCGCGTGGGACCACGCTTGCGCACTGCCTTACCGATCACCGATACGCGCTTGCACCAACCAACGCAAAAGCCTGTCGGGATACGAAGAGAAGGATGTTGAAAGAGAGAGACAGAAAGAAAGTCAGAGATGGTGTTATGGAGAAACAAACGCCGTCATGTATGCCAGGGCGAATAGGTCCGATCGCGCGTCACGGCGCCTGTCAGTTGAGCGGATATGGACGGTCGCATGTTTTGCTTCATGTGTTTGGATTCACATGCGCATTGTTTGTCAGATGCAAGTGGGTTTGTGGCGTGGTTCGGATTTCCTGCCCGGGTCGGATGGAAGGATTGAAAGATTGACGGCTAATGTAAAGCAGAGGGTGGCGTTTGCAGCGTAGTGGAGGCAGGAGCGCATGGCTTTGAGGTCACGCTGCCTTGCTTGCATACGTTGGATAGTGGTTTGGGTGTTTGGAAAAAAAGGTTGGGAGGGAGCTTCATTGGTGTAGAGATTAGACATGCTAAGTAGTGGTTGCATGGCGTTCCGATTTGTTGGGTTTGTGGGATGGAATGATTTTGCGCGCGGTTAAACAGGGCCAAGAGCATGTCACTTCAAGGGGCTAGGATGGGTGAAATTCATTGCATACATAATACGTACCACTACATGATGGATACCGCGCCCTCATCGGCCATGGTGGAGTCTTGACGAGGCGGAACGGGAGGTACGGAGCGCGTCAGGGCGGCTGGCAGGAGACACGGACAGGCGGATCTGACAGGGTTCATGTATGCGGCATGAGACGCGACTTGGTCTCGGAGGAGTGACGTGATGGGTTATCGCGATTGCAGACTTGTTGTTGGTGCGCTGCGTGCTTGAACAGAACGGCGAGGTGATAATGGAGGAGCAATACGTATCCACGTGCATGTGCTTGGTTGGCCTGACGAACAAGGTCGAGGTTGAGAGGGGCACGACTGCGATAGGCGTTGTAACCTTCCATTGCAGGGTCCACGAGCCGATGAACTGTCACACGGTAACGGCCGGCTTTTGTGGCGCTAGTGACGTTGTCATTGTCGATTTGAGTCCAACTCGATGACAGCTTGGTGGTGTGTGCGGCGAGGCCGGAGCGGAGAGCGGAGAGCAAAGACGACGATGGATGGTTGGATGAATGGATGGATGGATGATGAATGGGGGGAAGGGGGGTTGAATGGACAGGGGGGCTGGACTGGATGCACAATCTGGGTCTAACGAGGAGCAAAAACTCACAGACACAGCACACCACTAGGCCGTTTTGGGCACAAGCGTTGCAGGCCTACCAGAAGGACCCAACACGCTGTGCCACCATCATTTGCTGCTGTCCTTGGCACAGTCTTCAGCGAACATGTCGTCCGTCCGCGCATAGGGCTGCATGCTATGACGGCGGCCTATGCACCATCATTAATTACTCTGTGCAAACGGCATCACGAGTCCGTTGCCTAGTAGCTACGAGAACCGCTCAGTCCCGGCTGTGTGCTTCCACGGCCCTTGCACCAGCTTTCTTACACAGTTGCAACACAAGCGCACGCACTTGGCCATGCCAGATACGACTCCTGCATATCCACTACGCTGCGAGCTAGTGATTCGACGCACCCTCTCCACATGCAGATGCAGACCCTTCACCAGTACAGGTCCTCTGGACCCGCTCTGCACCAGGCCCAAGGAAGAGAATCCTGCAGTAGCAACCGACTGGGAATAAGCAAAAAGAGTTGCATCCTTTCGTAACAAAGTCCCATCAAGCCCACAGCTGCTTATCCGCCTAGTCGGAGTCGCTCCGCCTGCTTCACACCCCAAGCTACTTGCAGTAACACGGCCGAGAGGATCATCAGCAACCGAGGCTTTTTTTCCCCTCGACTTCTTTGATAATGCATGATTCACACGATATCACTGATCAGCAGGCGTAGTCTGTAGTCGAAACCCGCTCAAGTGCAAGCGCCTTTTTTTCGGAGCAACGTCGACGGGCCTCCTTCCCGGCTGTGTGGTAGCGGGAAAAGGAAAGAAAAATTCCCACCAAGTCTAGGGAAACGGAGGATATGAGGGAAAAGCAATCTCCGTTCGCCTCCGCACCATCAACCACCAACACGACACAGCAACATGGTCGCGAGCTCCGGAATTTGAAGGATCACGGGCGACTGTGGAGTCGAGCCGACAGCGTCCGTGTGCTCGTCGGCCAAAGAGAGCGTGGAGAAGAGCAATAAAGTGGGCAAAAATAGCTGCTCTACCTTGTCGTTATTGCTAGCTCTCTTTTTTGCAATAACCGAGGGCCCGGGAACCTTGTGCGTAACTATTCCGTCCGTTTGATGAGCCAGCTGCGACAACACTGAAGGGCCTGGGCATCAGTTGTGCAATCTCATCCAATTGCCACTATTCTCTGCTGCAAGCAAGGTTACTCCCCTTCTGTATAGTAATACCGGTTTCGCCCTACGAGACCACATTAAGATTACACTTGGAGCAGAGCCGAGGTAATAGCGCCTTGCTTCATCATCCGTGTTATTATCATACGCAGGTACCGGTGGCGGCGTTGCTGATGCTGATGACGATGACGATGATGATGATTAAAACAGCCTAAACGTCAGTGCTTTCACTTTGCAAATTCTATGCCATGTCCTGCCCACCGCCCGTTTGGCAACAAGTCGGCCCGTGACCCGCACGTCTTGTGTTACAGATGGACAGATGGACATGTGTGCTTCATACGTACACACGTATACCCATACGCCTGATCGATTAGCAGAAAAGGAAGGACGTTAGCCATACATCTAGCCAAATACATGTGACGAATCAAATCATGCCTAGATTCCACTATGCCTCCAACTCCATGGTCGCTAAACGAATACCAATCGTTAGCGTGCGTCGTTGCGCCTCGGATGGCCATCGGTCGTTAGGCTATTAGAAGAAATGTGCTACAGCTCTGATGAGAGAGAAAAAACGTATCCGAAACCGAAGCCACCAACGACCCAATCTGGCACGGATGTGCCTTGTTCTGGTAAGAGAAAAAAGTGGGCGCCGTGGGAGTAAGCTCCGTTCGAAACGTGTTTGGCATGTACGATACGGAGTACATATCTTGGGACCCTTGGAAATCAGCTTATGGGAACTTCGACATCGGACTGCGCACTGACCTGCCATACATCCATCCAACCAAACCATGGAAAGTAACGTATCATTCCCTTGCAGCAGACGATGGCAAAAGTGAAAAAAAACCATGGCCTCATTCATCTGCCGAGGTACTTCTAGCGGTGAAGTAGCGTTAACTTGTATTTGGGTGTCTCCGATTGTATGCGCATGCTACAAGCGTCATACGCGAGCCCCTAACCCTGCCGGGCCAGATGGCGGCGGTCTAATTCGTGCTATTTATACAAAATTTGATAGACTGAAATGCGTACCCGAACTGTCTGATGAGAGCGCTAAACGTGAAAAAAATAATCAAGAGACTGGCCTTGTCAAGCAAATGCTGGATGAACGATGGAAAAACAAATCAACAGTCTATCAAGAACTGCTATGCACCAATGCCATGGGCCTGCCGCAACTGTTGCAGAGCCGTTGGAAAAAGCAGAATAACTGGATCATGTCGGACCCAATCATGCAATCACGCCTTGAAACTCCTTTAATAACCTGCTCTTGTACCAACAAAAGACACGCAGTAGCAAAACTGATCAAGTCTTATGCATCCATTCAATCCTGAAAGAACGGGTCTGAAATATG
This sequence comes from Bipolaris zeicola 26-R-13, assembly GCF_000523435.1. NCBI lineage: Eukaryota > Fungi > Ascomycota > Dothideomycetes > Pleosporales > Pleosporaceae > Bipolaris > Bipolaris zeicola. Next base: position 69,140 of record NW_006912165.1, read on the forward strand.
CGTCTTGTATGTACGTGTGTCTTGGACTCATGGTGTCTGTATTGCGATGAATCTTCGCCAAATTAGTGAGAGTCTCCCCAGAGGTGTAGAAGCGCTTCACGATGCCGAATAGAATTGTGGCAAGCCTGTCTGGGCAAATCCAACCGGGGGTGTTGCCTCTTCTTGTACGCGATCCAAGTGTCCCGGCTCTCCAAACCAATGCGCACTCATCGATCGCGCGGATGAGGGCATTGGCGCACCATGGCTTGGCACCGTGTCGTATGAAGTCCACGTTGGCGGGTAGTAGGAATGATTTGGGGCCACGGGCGCAGAAAGGGGTGCGGGGCCTGAACTGCTCAGTGTGGTCGCATGTATGGTAGAGGGGGTTGTGTCTATCGTTGCTGGAAAAGGATATGGAGAGGTTCGCCGGTAGTTGTCGTTTTGGATGCCCAGACCCTGGCCAGGATATTGCTGTGGAAGACCCTCAATGTTTCCGTAAGACATTGAACGAGACGGTGGCTGGAATGAGGGCTGCTGCCCCCAGTGTCCATCTTGAGGGCCGTAGGACATGGTGGAACTTGTGCTCATGGCAGCTGGAGTGTGTCCACCTGAAACATTGGATTCACTTCCGTATGCAGAGTTTACTGTCGAAGGCGAATGTCGCCATGATGGACTTTCAGCTACGGTAGAAGACGGCAAGAAGCTGTTGGTCGGCGGCCACTGAGTATCTATAGGGGGTGGGTAAGGATAGGAGGGCTGTTGCACGGCTACTGCGGTCGTTAGTGTGTCGTAGAGAGGAGCTGTCGTGTGATACTTACAACCGTTAGAGCCGTGTGCGTGATGTGGATCGTTTTCGAGGTCCATGGGGTAGCCATAGCCCAGAGGTTGCGCCGCTGAAGGCGGCCCTGAGAAAGGCGTCCTGAAGTCGCCCATTGCATCTCCAGAGGCGGAAAGAGGGTGCCTGGGTGAGGTAGAAACCGGTGTGGCTGGCTGCACTGCACTGTTTGATTTGGACGAGATGGATTGCGACTGTGGCATGTCGGCATTGTGCTCTACTGGATAGAAGTTGCATTCCTTCTTCAGTCGAATGCAATTTGAGCAGCGGCCATGACGATCATCGGGTGCTAACAGGCATCGAATCTTGCGCCTTCTGCAATGTCCTGTTTGAACCACCAAGTCAGTTGTCACGATCTTGTTAGCAACAGGAGGCGCTTCATGGACTCACCACATGCAACCGAAGTTCGATGATAGCCCAGCTTATTGCGCGGTTTGTTGCTTGTTGGCGACAGGTCGCCAGGGTTGGCAAGGGCTAGGTGACGCATGTGTGGAGTTGAGGTGGACTTGCGAAGCTCTCCAGAAGCTTTGGTTTTGGGAGAGCGTCTCTTTTTGCTCGCGTTGGTGTGAGGTTGAGCAGTAGGTTCCTGGCTAGTTAGGCTACCTTGGAAGGGCTCGGTTCGTTCTGTGGGGCTGGGTGTGGTGGTAGTGGTCTCGGCGGCATGGGAGTGAGTATTAAACCCAGGAGTTTGGTTCGAGGGGTTGAAGGGCATGGCGTCTTGAACAGGTTGTAAAAGCAACGAGTGTTCGAGTCGAGATACCGTTTTCTTTGCGCGGCGTTCTGTAACTACAGCCATGTGTAATATTGTCGCAAGACCCGAGTGTCAGTGCCCAAAACCTGGTGGCGCATTGAAGGACCTAAGGATATAAGCATCAAATGTTTAAAGTTCAGCAAGGGCCCCACAACAGGAGATTGATGGAAAGGGAGCTAAACGGCGATACATACCTTGAAGGTAGGGCAAAGCGACTTCTCAAACGTTGGAGCCGGCACTACGATCTGGTCTGCGGGAGTAGTTGGCGGGACACTTGCTGATCTACCGAGCCATGGGAATCCTGATCTAATCAATACTTTCGTAAACGCACTGACAGGCCGGGGCCGAGAACGAGGAATAGTCAAGGGCCTGGGCAAATAAAACGACGTGGTAGGAAAGCGAGGACGAAGCAGTTGCGCACTGACACTAATAATAATAATAAGTGACGAGTAGTTTGGCAGTTAGTCGTTTGTACAGCAGCAAGCTGTGCCTCAGCGGGGGTGTATTGAAATGTTCAGAGTAGAGAGGGCGCCAAAAGCAATGGCTGCATACGACCAAGGACGAGTAGGGTCCGCATATAGAAATTTAGACGACGCTGTTTGGTTGAATGCGTGGATGATTAAAAGTGGCGAGGTATGTCGACGACGCTACTACGCGACAGGACAGCTGCGTTAGGGCGCCTTTTTTGCACCAAAGGATTTCACAGGGTTCAACAGCCCTCCTTCCTCACAAGCACAAGATCATCTTTGCGAGGCCAGGTTGCTGTTGGTGGGCCTGCATGAGCCAAGTGATGTGCGGGTATGGATGGAAGGGTGTGAAGACGGACGAGGGCTAGAGTCCAAGCGTCATGACCTGTTGGCTCTCGGACCCCTTTGGACTTGTGTGGTGCTTTGGGACACTCTGCCTGTCATGTCTCGACGGTGTGATGCGATGACAGCCAGCGGTAGCCGCCTAGCGTCAGCGGCGGCGTGATCCACTTGTATTTGCGACGCTTGGAGGGGGGTGCTCAAGCCACGATAATTTCCTACCTAAGTCTAGTGGAGCAAACTATACGATAATGTGTCGTTGGGTCCGATGCTATATAAGGGCCGTATTGATGGCGGCGCACTGCAGGAGCCGTCAATCCGTCAAGCATCATGGACAGGCTACGTGAGGTTAATTTAGAAAGGCTCTGTGCACGCGAACGTTGAGGGAGGGGGAGGGGGAGGGGGGTTAGGCAAATGGTGGTGATGATAGTGGTGATTGAGCTAGCTAGGGCTGGGCTGGGCTGGGGTTGGAGCAGTGGTGTCGGGGATCTCAGATGACGAGGACGAGAGGACGCAGAGCCGGATGGAGACAGGGCCGACGTGCCTTGGGTGCCCACACGAGAGGGACGAAGGGAGCTGACGCAGGCTCCAGGCCGGAGAGTTTGGTTTGCGCAAATGAGAGCATGTGTGGCTCTGGCAAGAGGGTAGTGACGTGACATGGTCGGTAGCGAATGCCCGCTGCGATGATCCCCCGACACTGGCTGGAGGTGTCGAGGCGCTGCAAGGAGCGTGGTCGCAGGGATAAGGCCGACGTGAACTGCTGGCGGCGTCATGGTATGCTAGCGTCTGCGACAAATTGGCTGCGACAGCGCGTCCTTCTCCACATTGTTCATCTCGCTAGCAGGCCCTGGCGAGGGTCGAGTCTTGTCCAGTCGCGTCATGGTGATTAAGGACAGCCAGCGTTTCCACAGCCGGGTTGCACAAGGGCTGGTCCGGGGTGTGGATGTCACTGGCCAAGTCTCGCAAGTGGATAGCAGTACGTGGTGAGGGCCAGTGGTCGATTAATGCGCGCGAGGCCTGACCCGGCGCTGTGGCTATGGTCTTGGTGCATGACCTGCACTCCAATAGCCCGGACGGTAGTCCAAGCCTGGCGATTGCACGTGGGAGTCGCGATCTGATACAAAATCCTTTCGGTCCTTCTGAGGCGTCTCGATTTTTCCCTCGCCATCTGTGCGGCATCTATCGTACCGCCACCAGGTGGGGGGCAAGGGCCATGGTTGGTGAGGCGCGGAGGGTATCGCCTAGGCAGTGCCTGTCTGCTGGCCTCGGACGTCGTGGGATATCTAGTACGTAGCAGCAGCAGCTGGAGCAAGCAGCCAAGCAAGGGCGACGTCGGCGAGCGCCCTGTCCATGTCATGTCGCCTGTTCATGACGGCGGAGCGAGGGCATTGGGTGCTCGAAGCTTTTTTTTTTCTCCTTGCCTTCCTTTGGACCAGGTGTCTGGTATTGCCTTAGTCTAGCTCGTGTGTTGGCTTGCGCAGCTGCAAAGATACAGCAGCACACTAGTGCGGCCATTGTGTGCATTTTGGCTAAATGGTTGTGTAGTTGTATCTGAAACGCTCCGGACTTCAACCGATCGATAGAGAGCCCTGGAAGGAGAGGGTGCACGATCAGTAGGCTGGTGTGGGCGGGGGAGGGGGGAGGGGGCACTCGCAGGCGAGAGGCGCTGTGGCCCCGCTGGTGAACGGCCTCAGTGCAGTTGGCGTTGGTGACCGTGGTGGTGCCTTCCCTTCCACTCCCCTGGCCGCTCGCCGTCCTTGGCCGCTCGCTTAGTCGCGACTTCCGTGCCTTGGGGGTTCGCGACGCGTGCCTGCCAGTCGCAGTTGCAGTTGCAGTTGCAGTAGTAGCAGCGAGAGGCCCATGTGCATGGCATGACATGGCAGGAGCGACCACAGCTCACGCCGCCACACTCTACGTAGTGTACATAGCCTATGTGCTCACTTACTCATTCACTCACTGCCACCATCGAAGCTCGGCCAGTGCCCCCGGGCTGATTGGCTATGGCGTACGTGTCGCTGTCGGCAGCCGTTGCTGCTGCTGCTGCTGCTTTGCAACTGTGCACCGGCACACTGTTCGCAGGCGCTTGTGGGGGCGCCACCATGCTGCCTGCCACGTTCCTTACCCCCCCTCTATCCATCTCCATATACTATACCTACATAGTGTGTACAGTGTCCTTTTTCTATACTACGACGCCTTACTCGGCTCTACTGACTCTCTATAATTAGTAGTGTACTTACACTACTACGGCCATTGCTGCTGCACCGAGCGCCGTCTCGCATCTGCCAGCTGTCATATCCTCTCTCACACCAGCGTCACATCATCAGCTAATCCTTCACCTCGCCCCACGCTCCATCTCGTCCCAATACCTGCTCCTCCATCAGCTCCACGATATGCCTCGGTGACAAGCCCAAAAACAACACAGCCGCCCGGTGCATCAACGACTTGCCACGTGCCACCCTCCCCATTTCTCGCTCTCCAGGCAACCCCAAGCACCCTTCAACCCTTGACCCTGCTCAGCACTTTACAACCAAGCCGATCCCTAGAGTTCGTCATCTAGAAACAGTCATCACGCCAGCCCTGCAGCCATGACCCCAAGTTTGACAGCATAATATCTACACTTGCCTCCACGTTTTACTCCCTCCATGCCTCCTCCTTGCTTATGCTTCGCTTACACTATCCCTGCCTCGCACAACATCGCCCAAACCCTAGCAGCCCTCTGTATTACAAAGACACGGTTTCAGACACACGTCCCCTACATTGGTCCGTCTTGGTACGTATTTACCTCTACATAAACGCAAAGAGTCCGGTAAGCCTAGTATATGCAGGCCCAACCATACCACCCTTCCCCTGAGACTCTGACAACTTTCTCCATGCTCCAATTCCTCCGGCCACCGGCGTGGCGACATGTCTGGCGGTTCATCGTTGCTTGCGGTATATGTAAAAGTAATCATCAGACCGGGGTCTGTCGCCCTAAAACGCTTGGGCCAAACATCCCCAAAGACGGCCAAACCTTGAAGCATGTACTACCGATACGATACATGTCCCCAGTCAGTCGTAACTGTACCTCGCTTGGAAAGTTCCTGTTTGGTTTTGCGTTAAACGCTCATCAGACATGACAACCACGAACCAACTTGCACCCCATACTTGTCGAGTCGCGAAATGACCGACTTTGCATCATTCCGTCCCAATGCACTAATTCGCATATCGCGTATCCGCGTATCCGCGCACATACGTACACGACAAAAAGGCTTACGTGTCTTGGCTTCGCCTATAGTTGAAACTATGGCTTGGAGACATGTGCCACTCTGCCAGGTATACGCTCATTCCAGGACTCTGGAGATCAGCATTCCGCCGGATAGTGTCCGCTTCACCAGAACACAATCGCTGATCTTCAGGAGTCAGTGGCCAAAGTATTGCCTAACCCTAATCGTCCTCATACTCGTTACCCTCCGTCTAAGCGCGCTTCTAAGCTGACCGTTTGCCCAACGTTCGCCCTCGACTAACCGCCCTACGCCCTGCAAATTGTCACATGTCCTATGTAACTATGTATGTTATATATATATATATGTGTGTGTACTTACTTAAGTACAACACTAGCACATACATGCTCATGTAACTATGTACATACAACGGAGCCTTCTCCGTTGTATCCACCTCCAATAGCACCTTGGTCCAACGCCCCACCGTGGCTTGCGTTACAAATAAAGTTTGGTCATCTTGGACAGTAGCTACATACTCTGATGCATGTGGGGGGTTCAGGTCTGCCAAACCGGAAAGGAAAAAAATGTCCAAGCAGCCTCACTTGTCGTTCCTACATACAGAGTACAAGCCGTCGTTGAGCTATGACTCTTCGGCACTTTACTCGACTCCATGCCACTGATAGGGAATTTCGCTTTTGGTCATGCACCACTGTACAATGACATGCAATGACATCGCCTTTTGGCACCGGCGACAACACTAAAGCACCTTAGCTTGTTCATCGCCTTCTCCATGGAATCAGGGTTTACGATAGCCATCCGGCAATTCCCTTTTTGTTCTAACCGTACATATGCACATCTTTGGCTGACTCGGCAGATAGTACCTTGAACCCTGACTCGCCGGCCGGTCAGGGGTCTCAACGAACAATCACAGAAGCATGTGCTTACTTACGGCACTGTCCTACCACACCATACGCTATAACTCTTCTCTCGTCTTATTATAACAAAGCGTATTGCTTGCAACCGGTTCTTGAGGTCGGGTAATTTTTCCGACCTACCGGTAAAGCCTCCGATCCGGGTCCGGGACCTGCGCTGAGGTCGCGGTTGCGTCCAAGTCCCAGAAGTCGCTCCTATTGCTGGAATTGGCATAGCTCATTCATATAGCTAGCCCAGTGCCCTATGTCGTCCATGTGGGTGTCTTACAAGCCCCACAACACCATAATTCTCACTCGGAGCGCTGTTTCCCATCTCCGTTCTCCAATTGCTATAGTCGACGTTCCAATCTGCTCGCCCCATCAGCAAGGCGGAAACTTTCGCAACACCAAAAAGTAAAAAAGAAAAATCTTACAGTAGCATTGTCGGAACGCACTGCTTCCTGAACTCCGGTCAAGAGAATTCGCAAACATTAGTAGTGCGATTGCTATCGTAACCACCGATCTACAACAAACAAGGAAATCAGATGCGGGGGTTCACTAGTTTGTAGTCGGTCACGCCCCTTTGGCTTGGCATCTCGATCGGCAGAACCGCTCATCGCCGGCTCTTTAATACCGGGCGTTGATCCCTATAACCGCTCGTTTTTAAAATGCATAGCGAGTCAAAAAGGAAATACATCCGTCCTGCGACAGGAGGCCGCCGGTGTAATTCCTCAGACCAAGCGAGAAAGCAGAGTACAGTGCATAAAATAAGATTCAATAAAATGTGGTCAGACAACATCTACAGAATAGGCAGAAGTGACATTCCCAACATTGTGGATCGTCCCAAGGGTATCCGCACATAGAGTGTTCGGCCAATACTTAGAGCGAGCCCACAAGGGGGAGGGGACCCCTCGCATAACAAAGTTAATGCAGGGCCACGACGACTCCGACGACGCCAATGACCGCGATGGAAAAGATGCATGCAGAATCTTAGTGCGTGTGTGATTTGTGTGTGTGTCTATGTAGTACAAGATGATACTACTGGAACTTGCGACGGGCCCCACAAAACGCATCACAACTCCAAACGTGCAAGGATGCAAAATAAGCATAAGGGAAGGGGGAGGGGGAGGCAACAGAAAATGTCCGAGAACGAATGCGCGGTCGGCAAGAGAATGAGTGGGGGGTTCGAAGTGTGTTCGCACACCGAGATCACGCAACCTTCGTAAGTTGCTGAGGTAAGTATGACCAAGCATTGATTGCGCTTTTGCTTCCAATGTACTGATGACATGTGAAATGACTTTGTGTTCCGTTACATGGAATGTCATTTTCGTTGTATTTGACCGCCGGTAGGTGAGAGCGGGTAGTAGTATAGCAGCGACATTGCATAATGTGGGCTCTCTCTCTCTCTCTCTCTCTCTCTCT